>NC_072781.1:29010560-29219215 GCF_022539595.1 Amphiprion ocellaris | reverse complement strand
ACGTTGTTAGAGCGACATGCTATACTATGACGTTTTTAGAGCGACATGCTATACTATGACGTTTTTAGAGCGACATGCTATACTATGACGTTGTTAGAGCGACATGCTATACAATGACGTTTTTTGGACGATATGCCATACAATGACGTTTTTAGAGCGACATGCTATACGTTGACGTTTTTCGACAACATGCTATACTATGACGTTTTTTGGGCGACATGCTATACTATGACGTTTTTTGGGCGACATGCGTTTTTTGGACAACATGCTATACTATGACGTTTTTTTGGGCGACATGCTATACTATGACGTTTTAAGAGCGACATGCTATACTATGACGTTTTTAGAGTGACATGCTATACTATGACGTTTTTTGGACCAAAGGCTATACTATGACGTTTCTACAGCAACATACTATACTCTGACGTTTTAAGAGCGACATGCTATACTATGACGTTTTTAGAGTGACATGCTATACTATGACATTTTTTGGACCAAAGGCTATACTATGACGTTTCTAGAGCAACATATTATACTCTGACGTTTTAAGAGCGACATGCTATACTATGACGTTTTCAGAGTGACATGCTATACTATGACGTTTTTTGGGCGACATGCTATACTATGATGTTTTTAGAGCAACATGCTATACTATGACGTTTCAAGAGCGACATGCTATACGATGACGTTTTTTTGGAGGACATGCTATACTATGACGTTTTTAGAGGGACATGCTATACTATGACGTTTTTAGAGGGACATGCTATACTATGACGTTTTTTGGGCGACATGCTATACTATGATGTTTTTAGAGCAACATGCTATACTATGACGTTTCAAGAGCGACATGCTATACGATGACGTTTTTTGGACGACATGCTATCCTGTGACGTTTTTTGAGCCACATGCTATACTTTGACCTTTTTTGGGCGACATGCTATGACATTTTTAGAGCGACATGTTATACTATGACTTTTTTAGAGCGACATGTTATACTATGACGTTTTTAGAGCAACATGCTATACTATGACGTTTTTAGAGCAACATGATATACTATGACGTTGTTAGAGCGACATGCTATACAATGACGTTTTTTGGACGATATGCCATACAATGACGTTTTTAGAGCGACATGCTATACGTTGACGTTTTTTCGACAACATGCTATACTATGACGTTTTTTGGGCGACATGCTATACTATGACGTTTTTTGGGCGACATGCTGTACTATGACGTTTTTAGAGCGACATGCTATACTATGACGTCTTTAGAGCAACATCCTAAACTATGACGTTTTAAGAGCGACATGCTATACTATGATGTTCTTTGGACGACATGCTATACTATGACGTTTTTTGGAAAAAAGGCTACACTATGATGTTTTTCGAGCAACATGCTATATTATGATATTTTAGAGCGACATGCTATACTATGACATTTTTAGAGCGACATGCTATACTATGACGTCTTTAGAGTGCCATGCTATACGATGACGCTTCAAGAGCAACACGCTATACGATGACGTTTTTTGGACGACATGCTATACTATGATGATTTTTGAGCCACATGCTATACTATGACGTTTTTAGAGCGACATGCTATATTATGACGTTTTTAGATCGACGTGCTATACTATGACGTTTTTAGAGCGACATGCTATACTATGACGTTTTTTGAGCCACATGCTATACTATGACGTTTCAAGAACGACATGCTATATGATGACGTTTTTTGGACGACATGCTATACTATGACTTTTTTGGGCGACATGCTATACTATGACGTTTTTTGGGCGACATGCTATACTATGACGTTTTTAGAGCGACATGGTATACTGTGACGTTTCAAGAGCGACATGTTATACTTTGATGTTTTTTGGGCGACATGCTATGACACTTTTAGAGCGACATGCCATACTATGACTTTTTTAGAGCAACATGCTATACTATGAAGTTTTTAGAGCAACATGCTATACTATGATGTTTTTAGAGCAACATGCTATACTATGACGTTGTTAGAGCAACATGCTATACAATGACGTTTTTTGGACGATATGCCATACAATGACGTTTTTTGGATGATATGCCATACAATGACGTTTTTAGAGCGACATGCTATACGTTGACGTTTTTTGGACGACATGCTATACAATGACGTTTGTTGAGCGACATGCTATACTATGACACTTTTAGCGCGACATGCTACACTATGACGGTTTTTGAGCGACATGCTATACTATGACTTATTTTGGGCGACATGTTGTACTATAATGTTTGTTGGACCAAAGGCTATACTATGACCTTTTTTGAGCGACATGGTAAACTATGACAATTTTAAAGAGACATGCTATCCTGTGATGTTTTTTTGGAGGACATGCTATGCTGTGACGTTTTTTGACCAAAGGCTATACTATGACGTTTTTAGAGCGACATGCTATACTATGAAGTTTTTAGATCGACATGCTATATTATGACGTTTTTAGAGCAACATGCTATACTATGACGTTGTTAGAGCAACATGCCATACAATGACGTTTTTTGGGCGACATGCTATACTATGACGTTTTTTGGGCGACATGCTGTACTATGACGTTTTTAGAGCGACATGCTATACTATGACGTCTTTAGATCGACATGCTATACTATGACGTTTTTTGAGCGACATGCTATACTATGAAGTTTTTAGATCGACATGCTATATTATAACGTTTTTAGATCGACATGCTATACTATGACGTTTTTTGAGCCACATGCTATACTATGACGTTTCAAGAACGACATGCTATACGATGACGTTTTTTGGACGACGTGCTATACTATGACTTTTTTGGGCGACATGCTACACTATGACGTTTTTTGGGCGACATGCTATACTATGACGTTTTTTGAGCAACATGCTGTACTATGACATTTTTTGAGCAACATGCTATACTTTGACATTTTTTGGGCGACATGCTATGACACTTTTAGAGCAACATGCTATACTATGACTTTTTTAGAGCAACATGCTATACTATGACGTTTTTAGAGCAACATGCTATACTATGACGTTGTTAGAGCGACATGCTATACTATGACGTTTTTAGAGCAACATGCTATACTATGACGTTTTTAGAGCAACATCCTATACTATGACGTTGTTAGAGCGACATGCCATACAATGACGTTTTTTGGACGATATGCCATACAATGACGTTTTTAGAGCGACATGCTATACGTTGACGTTTTTTGGACGACATGCTATACAATGACGTTTGTTGAGCGACATGCTATACTATGACTTATTTTGGGCGACATGTTGTACTATAATGTTTGTTGGACCAAAGGCTATAATATGACCTTTTTTGAGCGACATGTTAAACTATGACAATTTTAAAGAGACATGCTATCCTGTGATGTTTTTTTGGAGGACATGCTATGCTGTGACGTTTTTTGGACCAAAGGCTATACAATGACATTTTTTGAGCGACATGCTATACAATGACGTTTTTTGAGCGACATGCTATACAATGATGTTTTCTGAGCGACATGCTATGCTATGATATTTTGTTGAACGACATGCTATACTATGACGTTTTTAGAGCGACATGCTATACTATAACATTTTTAGAGCGACATGCTATACGATGACGTTTTTAGATCGACATGCTATATTATGACGTTTTTAGATCGACATGCTATACTATGACGTTTTTAGAGCGACATGCTATACTATGAAGTTTTTAGATCGACATGCTATATTATGACGTTTTTAGAGCAACATGCTATACTATGACGTTGTTAGAGCAACATGCCATACAATGACGTTTTTTGGGCGACATGCTATACTATGACGTTTTTTGGGCGACATGCTGTACTATGACGTTTTTAGAGCGACATGCTATACTATGACGTCTTTAGAGCAACATCCTAAACTATGACGTTTTAAGAGCGACATGCTATACTATGATGTTCTTTGGACGACATGCTATACTATGACGTTTTTTGGAAAAAAGGCTATACTATGATGTTTTTCGAGCAACATGCTATATTATGATATTTTAGAGCGACATGCTATACTATGACGTTTTTAGAGCGACATGCTATACTATGACGTCTTTAGAGTGCCATGCTATACGATGACGCTTCAAGAGCGACATGCTATACGATGACGTTTTTTGGACGACATGCTATACTATGATGATTTTTGAGCCACATGCTATACTATGACGTTTTTAGAGCGACATGCTATACTATAACATTTTTAGAGCGACATGCTATACGATGACGTTTTTAAATCGACATGCTATATTATGACGTTTTTAGATCGACGTGCTATACTATGACGTTTTTAGAGCGACATGCTATACTATGACGTTTTTTGAGCCACATGCTATACTATGACGTTTCAAGAACGACATGCTATATGATGACGTTTTTTGGACGACATGCTATACTATGACGTTTTTTGGGCTACATGCTATACTATGACGTTTTTAGAGCGACATCCTATACTGTGACGTTTCAAGAGCGACATGTTATACTTTGATGTTTTTTGGGCGACATGCTATGACACTTTTAGAGCGACATGCCATACTATGACTTTTTTAGAGCAACATGCTATACTATGAAGTTTTTAGAGCAACATGCTATACTATGACGTTTTTAGAGCAACATGCTATACTATGACGTTGTTAGAGCAAAATGCTATACAATGACGTTTTTTGGACGATATGCCATACAATGACGTTTTTTGGACGATATGCCATACAATGACGTTTTTAGAGCGACATGCTATACGTTGACGTTTTTTGGACGACATGCTATACAATGACGTTTGTTGAGCGACATGCTATACTATGACACTTTTAGCGCGACATGCTACACTATGACGGTTTTTGAGCGACATGCTATACCATGACTTATTTTGGGCGACATGTTGTACTATAATGTTTGTTGGACCAAAGGCTATACTATGACCTTTTTTGAGCGACATGGTAAACTATGACAATTTTAAAGAGACATGCTATCCTGTGATGTTTTTTTGGAGGACATGCTATGCTGTGACGTTTTTTGACCAAAGGCTATACAATGACATTTTTTGAGCGACATGCTATACAATGACATTTTTTGAGCGACATGCTATACAATGATCTTTTTTGAGCGACATGCTATACTATGATATTTTGTTGAACGACATGCTATACTATGACGTTTTTAGAGCGACATGCTATACTATAACATTTTTAGAGCGACATGCTATACGATGACGTTTTTAGATCGACATGCTATATTATGACGTTTTTAGATCGACATGCTATACTATGACGTTTTTAGAGCGACATGCTATACTATGAAGTTTTTAGATCGACATGCTATATTATAACGTTTTTAGATCGACATGCTATACTATGACGTTTTTTGAGCCACATGCTATACTATGACGTTTCAAGAACGACATGCTATACGATGACGTTTTTTGGACGACGTGCTATACTATGACTTTTTTGGGCGACATGCTATACTATGACTTTTTTGGGCGACATGCTATACTATGACGTTTTTTGAGCAACATGCTGTACTATGACATTTTTTGAGCAACATGCTATACTTTGACATTTTTTGGGCGACATGCTATGACACTTTTAGAGCAACATGCTATACTATGACTTTTTTAGAGCAACATGCTATACTATGACGTTTTTAGAGCAACATGCTATACTATGACGTTGTTAGAGCGACATGCAATACTATGACGTTTTTAGAGCAACATGCTATACTATGACGTTTTTAGAGCAACATCCTATACTATGACGTTGTTAGAGCGACATGCTATACAATGACGTTTTTTGGACGATATGCCATACAATGACGTTTTTAGAGCGACATGCTATACGTTGACGTTTTTTGGACGACATGCTATACAATGACGTTTGTTGAGCCACATGCTATACTATGACTTATTTTGGGCGACATGTTGTACTATAATGTTTGTTGGACCAAAGGCTATAATATGACCTTTTTTGAGCGACATGGTAAACTATGACAATTTTAAAGAGACATGCTATCCTGTGATGTTTTTTTGGATGACATGCTATGCTGTGACGTTTTTTGACCAAAGGCTATACAATGACATTTTTTGAGCGACATGCTATACAATGACGTTTTTTGAGCGACATGCTATACAATGATGTTTTCTGAGCGACATGCTATGCTATGATATTTTGTTGAACGACATGCTATACTATGACGTTTTTAGAGCGACATGCTATACTATAACATTTTTAGAGCGACATGCTATACGATGACGTTTTTAGATCGACATGCTATACTATGAAGTTTTTAGATCGACATGCTATATTATAACGTTTTTAGATCGACATGCTATACTATGAAGTTTTTAGATCGACATGCTATATTATAACGTTTTTAGATCGACATGCTATACTATGACGTTTTTTGAGCCACATGCTATACTATGACGTTTCAAGAACGACATGCTATACGATGACGTTTTTTGGACGACATGCTATACTATGACTTTTTTGGGCGACATGCTATACTATGACGTTTTTAGAGCGACATGCTATACTGTGACGTTTCAAGAGCGACATGCTATACGATGACGTTTTTTGGACGACATGCTATACTATGACGTTTTTTGGGTGACATGCTATACTATGACGTTTTTAGAGCGACATGCTATACTGTGACGTTTCAAGAGCGACATGCTATACGATGACGTTTTTTGGACGACATGCTATACTATGACGTTTTTTGGGCGACATGTATACTATGACGTTTTTTGGACGACATGCTATACTATGACGTTGTTAGAGCGAAATGCTATACCATTACGTTCTTTGGACGACATGCTATACTATGACGTTTTTTGAGCCACATGCTATACTTTGACGTTTTTTGAGCCACATGCTATGAAACTTTTAGAGCGACATGCTATACCATGACTTTTTTAGAGCAACATGCTATACTATGACGTTTTTTGGGCGACATGCTATACTATGACGTTTTTAGAGCGACATGCTATACTATGACGTTTTTTGAGCAACATGCTGTACTATGACGTTTTTTGAGCCACATGCTATACTTTGACGTTTTTTGGACGACATGCTATACTATGACGTTTTTTGGGCGACATGCTATACTATGACGTTTTTTGAGCAACATGCTGTACTATGACATTTTTTGAGCAACATGCTATACTTTGACGTTTTTTGGGCGACATGCTATGACACTTTTAGAGCGACATGCTATACTATGACTTTTTTAGAGCAACATGCTATACTATGACGTTGTTAGAGCGACATGCTATACTATGACGCTTTTAGAGCAACATGCTATACTATGACGTTGTTAGAGCGACATGCTATACAATGACGTTTTTTGGACGATATGCCATACAATGACGTTTTTAGAGCGACATGCTATACGTTGACGTTTTTTGGACGACATGCTATACAATGACGTTTGTTGAGCGACATGCTATACTATGACTTATTTTGGGCGACATGTTGTACTATAGTGTTTGTTGGACCAAAGGCTATACTATGACCTTTTTTGAGCGACATGGTAAACTATGACAATTTTAAAGAGACATGCTATCCTGTGATGTTTTTTTGGAGGACATGCTATGCTGTGACGTTTTTTGACCAAAGGCTATACAATGACATTTTTTGAGCGACATGCTATACAATGACATTTTTTGAGCGACATGCTATACAATGACGTTTTTTGAACGACATGCTATACTATGATATTTTGTTGAAGGACATGCTATACTATGATGTTTGTTTGACCAAAAGTTATAATATGACATTTTTGAAGCGACATGCTATACAATGACGTTTTTAGAGCGACATGCTATACCATGATGTTGTTTTGACGACTTACTATGCTATGACGTATTTTGGAACAATGGATATACTATGTTTTTAGAACGACATGCTATACTATGACATTTTTAGAGCGACATGCTATAGTATGACGTTTTTAGAGCGACATGTTATACTATGACGTTTGTTGGGCGACATGCTATACTGTGACGTTTTTAGAGCGACATGCTATACTGTGACATTTTTTGGACCAAAGGCCATACTATGACGTTTTTAGCGCGACATGCTATACTATGACGTTTGTTGGGTGACACACTATACTATAAGCTTTTTTAATATACATATTACAATGATGTTTTTTTTTGTTTTAGTTTTTTTGTTGTTTTTCAGCAACATATAAGAATTTGAACAGCTTTAAAAATGACTATACTTTTACTTGTGCAATGAAATCTTATTCTATGGCATTTTTTAGATGAGATATTATACTCTGTTTTCTTGAATAACATACTATTTTGACAATATACTGCACTATGACATTTTTTGAACCACATATTTTGACACTATTTTGACAATATACTGCACTATGACATTTTTTGAACCACATATCATACATGACAACTGTAGGCAACATCCTATCATTTTGCGCTTTTTGAACCACATAATAATCTATGGGGGTTTTTTTGCCGACATGCTATACTATGAACTACAGGCCATACTATGTTATTCTTGAAAAGTATACTATACTTTGACATTTTCTGAACAAATCCTATACTATGGCGTTATACACAGAGTGCTTTGGTTACATGTTGATTTATAATCTAGATTTTTTTCTGTTTTGTTTATTGATGGGATTACCACAGACCTGACCATGAACACCGTTGACACCCACCTGAGGGAGACGCTGCCTAAGATCTCAAGGCTGCTTGGTCGTGGTCTTTCTGGTCCTGCTCCAGAACACCTTCATCAACTACGTCTTCTTTTGAAGAGGCCCTCAGATGCTGCAATCTCTGACCTTAAGGAGGAACTGCTACTTTCACTCTGTAACGAGACAGCAGCTATTTTAAAGACCCAGCTCCTGGTGGCTTTGAGTAAAAATTTAACATCCATCAAAACGGAACTACAGACAGTTAAATCTGAGCTGTTGGTCAGTCTTTCAAACATCAAGTCCGACCCAGGCATCCTAAAGCACGCTGTGGGTGAAACGGAAACTTCACTCTCCACATCACCGACGACATCGTCACACTCCAAAGCAGAGCGCCTGTCTGCTGAACTTTTAAAAGTGGACTATGAAAAGTGGAAACCTACATGGAGTACGAAAAGTAGACAGAGAAGTTAGTAAGTTTGTACACAACATATTTACAAAGAAATCATGCTCATAAATTAAGTCCAAAGAACTGAATTAGCTAATATACTGGAGATCAAAGTTATTTAATTTGATAAGTATAACCTTGTTCACTAACATCAATTATTTGAGAGCAGTCCTAAAAAAATTGCCTGTAATCCCAATCATAAAATCGGTTTGGAGAAAGAACATAGATGGTAATCTGGATTTAAATGAGTTAGGCTTTATAACTACTATTGGTAGTATTGGAGGTAGTAATAGCAACGCGACTACTACTAGTACTAGTGGTAGTACATTACTGCTGCTGATACTGGCACTGCTACTACAACTTGTAATATTATTACAAATACTGATAGTACTTCTACGACTCTAACAGCTGTTTATACTACTACTGCTGCTTGTACTTTTAGTATTACTACTACTGCTTGTACAGCTATACTACAGCTACTATTAATCGTCTGGTATTTGGTTGTCAAGCTGCTAGCTCGCATTAGTGTTTTGCTAGTGGCTAACTAGTTAGCTCTCATAGAATGGAAGCTCTCAATCAGATTTAATAATGAAAAAAGAGCCAAAAACTATTCTTACCTATGAAAAGTCATTCCAAGTTTCCTTGTCTCAATCGTACGACGCAGTGTGTAATTGTATACAGCACAGTGAGACGGCATACTTGTTTCCGTTTTCACGCCGTCTACATCAACGGAATACACAAACTTTTCCCCCACTAGCTTAGCCTCGCCATAGCACGCAGCTCAAAGGGGCGTGTCCTATCTACTGATTCATATCTATGGACGTGTCCTATCTACTGATTCATATCTATGGACGTGTCCTATCTACTGATTCATATCTATGCACACTCGTCTGGTCCGATGCAGTCTCGATGATGACGTTTCACGAGTACGTGAGAACGCAAGTACGGACAGTAAAAAACGGCCATAGTCTTCTTACCGCAAAGGTCCAAAGCTGCTCGTCTTCTCCTCCGGCATCAGGAAACGTCGTCAAAGCTTCTTCAAATCCAAACGAAATACAATCACAAGATCAAACTAACGTCACTGGTGCATTCAGTTGCAGTCGGACAATGATGTTGCGTTGAGGAGCGTCAGAAATTTGAGTTTCAATAATGTAAATTTCCAACGAAAATTTGGAGGGGGAGGCACACGGGGTGGCCAATCAGATCACAGGGGGTGGCCACTGCTTCCACGTGCCCCCACGGAAGCTCCACCACTGATGTCAGAGTCTCCAAAACACCAGAAAAAGTCGCTAGATTTGTGGCTAGTGGCTTTTGACAAAAAAAAAGTCGCCAGGAGGCTTTGAAAAGTCGCCAGATTTAGCGAGAAGTTGGCAACACTGCTCAGCACCCCTAAACCTCTGATCCTCGAATTGCCCGTTTGTGTCATTTGTTCTTTCTTTCTCACTTTGATGGTTTGTTCATTTATTCTTTCTTTGCTTGACTTTCTTTCTTTCTTTTGTTCTTTAGTTTCTTTCTAACTTTGTTTCTTTCTTTCTTTTCCTTAATCTCTTCTTTTTTTTCCCCCAATGACTTCTTTCTTTCTTTCATTCTTTCAGCCACTAAACCCTAAAACGACCTTTCTTCAGGATCTAACAGTTGAACTTCAGCAGTTGGGGGTTTTATCCCAAAAGCATTAATAACTAACATTGTTCATCCACAGACAGTGAAGAAAAAGATAAAAGTCTGTTATGTGGATTTAATTTATTATTGTTGCCCTGAAAGCAGAATCTCCATCAGCTGCCTGATTACGACATTTATGAAACACTGTAAAAAATAAATAAATAAATAAATCCACCTCTGGAGCCTGAATACAGACAGCAGACAGACAGATCCTCCTAAAAGAGTTATTATTGGAAAACACAATTACTTCTGCAGCAGGTACATCAGGCACTTCAAGTACATCAGTAATTACAGCAGCACAGAAGAGAAGAAGCTAAGGAATGAAGGTGTCTCAGTTTTCTCTCTGAACACCTTTAAATATTTTTAATGTTGCCCTGAAACTTCACATATTTAGAAGATACCTGCCTTTTTTTATTAGTCAGCATTTATTTAAATTATGATGAGGCGTGTGTGGAGGATGGATGTGTGAAAATGGAAATATTTGCACTTTTACAGATCAAACGCTGTTTTACAGATCAAACGCTGTAGTTTTAGTGTTACTGTTATTTACCAACATATATTCAGCAGCTGAAAAGCCTTTCTATCTGCTTTTCTCTCTTCTAAGTCTGCAAACAACTCAAAAAAACAACAAACCTGAAGTCGGGAGGAACAAATGTGGGTGTGAATAAATCAGAATAAAATTCAGGTTCAGAGGTTTACATTATGGAAAAGTTGACATTTCCCCTGAAAGTGCAAAAAGAGAAGTTCTATAGGATCTGGACTAAATTAACTGAGTATGTAAAAGCCATAAGGAATGATTTTACTTGAATCTACTCATGACTAGATACAATCAGTTATCTTTGTCTATTTTTTTTCTTCTCTCAAATGTGAAAATAATTACAAATGGCTGGCTCCCCCGTTCTGTTGTTCTTCTGCATTAAAAAAGAGTGATGTAAAAATGAAAATATTGGAAAGAAAACATAGTGTTTGGTGCTGTAGATAAGACATGGTTGGAATTGTAATAATTTGCCTTTTCAATTCAAATAAAAAGAGAATTTAAAAAAAAATCAGGTTCAATGGATCTGATCACTATTTGAGTTTTTTTTTTAATGCAAAATTTGAGTTTAAAGTAACCCTAAAAGCATAATAATTCAAAAATCAGAACAAAAATCTGAGTTTGCTGCTAAAAATATTGACAAATTTTAACTCTTTGTTGTTTTAGTTGTGCTTTTTTTCCTTTCTTTTTTACTGTATTTACTGAAAACTGTCCTAGGTCACTGTTGTCCTGCAACAGGCGGAGAACACTACGACGCTGGTTGTGTAAGTGCTAAGTAGAACCATCCTTCGCAGTGATGCCAAAGAACCATTCTTATTTTCACAAACAACCTTTTGGCAAGAGTTTTTTGAAGCACAATTTCTTAAAATGGACCTTAAAAGAACCCCCTCAAAGAAAACATTCTGAGAAAGTTCTGCCAGAAGTTCAACTAATAGTTTCAGCAGGAAGTTTTCTTTTAGTTCCTAGAACGTTCTTCTTTGAGGTAAGACAACCGAAGACGTTCTAGAAATGTTTAGTGATGACGTCAGGCTGTTACACCCCAACATTCTCAGAAGGTGTTGTTACCCTCTCCCTTTGTTATCATTGTGGAGATTTCTCATAAAAGAATGTTCTATATTGTTTTCCCTCAACAAGACAAAACGTTCCAGTTTTAGTATGTCATATCAAAGGAACAACATCTGAGGTCTCCACAACATATTGCAAACATTTTCGGAATGTACACTGAGAACATCTTTCTTTTGGTATCAAAATATATAAACAACATATTGTAGAAGAACATTCTTAGATGTGTTCCCTCAAGAAAAAGGTACGATGTTCCACCTTTAATGTGTAAACCAAGTAACTCCAAAGTTTTTTTAAAGAACCACAGAAACCTTTCTCTAAATTAAAGAAATGTTAGATAAAGTTAGCCAATGTTGTGGGAACGTTCAGAGATCTACAGGACAAAGGTTCCTCAGTATCTCTAACAAAGATCTGCCTTTCTGTCACACCAGATTCCTGCTTTTTTAAAATGAAAACAATCTGAATTACAGCCACACTGGTTGGTTTTCTTTCCATCTGTGGTTCCGTCTGACGTTCTCCGATGGATCCGGTTCTAACCTCCTCTGAAGCTTCATGCATTTTAACCTGCTTCTTATCTACCGTCTGATCTGCAGGTTTGTGTGAAGACAGTAAAGAAAGAGATGTTGACACACAAACAGCCATGTAAACTGCGAGTACTAATGCACACGGATGCTCACAGTGTCTGGACCCAGCGGAACCAGCCTGGTTCTGATCAGCTCTGATGGTTCGGCCCGCCGGCTGGCAGTTCACTGCTGGTGGAGGATCATGCTGCAGCTCTTATCTCTCTGGCCTGATGGTCCAACCTCTGTTCGCTGCCATCAGTCACACAATAACACACACAAACACACACAAACACACACAACAACACATACTGCACTGACTTCCTTACTTTATAGTGACTGAAGCAGCTACACTGAAGTACAAAACGTAAATCTGTGCTTCGGTTTCGGGAAAACATCGAAGTCAGAATTTGTTTCAAGATTCTTTTAAAAATAGATTTTCAGCCACAATCTGTACCTCATCTCAAGCAAATAAGCTCTGTAGAAGTCTCTCTGGTTCTTCAAAGCACCATCACCAGTTAAAGAACGTCTTTATTAAAGGGATGGTTTGCGTGGTTCTTAAAGTACTAAAGGGTGGAGTTATTTGGTTTCATTCCAGCTAACAAAATGACACTGATTTATCATTTGGTCAATAAAACATCAGAAAACAGAGAAATATCCGTCAGAGTTTTCCAAGTTTGCATCTTGAAACATGTTGTTCTATCTGACAAAGAACCCAAAACATTAAATGTGTTCTAATGGAAGACTTGAAAATGCTGCTAATTTCTACATTTCACTTGTTTTTGTGCTTAAATGACTTATCAAGTAGTATTACCAAATAGAACCAGGTAAATCCACAAATATCTAAATTTAAAATGGTTCCTTAAAGAACCTGTGTTTGCTGAAGTTCTTTGGAGCACCATTTATCCCAGCTGGCGGAGAACGTTCCTACAACACTGGATAACATTGCCTACAAGTTCTAATCATTTTTGAAGAAAATGTTTTAATCAAATGTTCAAACAGTTCCAGTGATGCTTTCAAGAAGATTTTTAGACCTCAAAACACGTTCCTGTAATGTGATATATCAACAATGGTGCACAATTCTGCCTGCAATGTTCTGAGGATGTTCTTGAGGAGTGCATTATAGAACGTTCTCCTATAAGGTGTTTCCAAATGATACTAAAGTTAAGATGTCCTCAATGTAACAGAAAACAGTTTTTCCAGATGTTATCGAGACCTCAGACAACAGAACGTTCTTAATAAGTCATCCCTGTGATCTGTTATTTTAATAAAGGTTATCTTGCCGTTAAGAAGGACTTTATACGAACTAAAAGAGAACTTCTCACTGAAGTTCTCATTAGTAGAACTTTGCCAAACTTTCTCAGAAAAGGAACTAAAATATCCTAACTTTGTTTGTTCATGTGCTCACCTGTTATTGTTCTGCAGAGCTGGACTCCAGTCTTTATCGATTTCTATTTTCAGTGATAAACTGAAACTGACTGAGTCTTTACAGTGTGACTGCTGTTGCAGTAAAAAGCATCAAAACAGACATGAGAACAGAATCCGACTCCAACAAACGTGAATTTAGAGCTCAGATCAGCTCATTGCTCATTCAGACTTTGTTGTATTTCATTTTAATTTGCCGCTGTCAGGACCAGCCAGCGGCGAATCCATTAACATCCACAAATCCACTAATCTTCAGACGGTTTCCAGAACCCAGCAGCCGATAATGATGGTTCCAGGGCACATACAGTAGAACACGCTAACGCTTAGCATGTGTGTGGCGCTGTAATTATGACAACTCAGTATGTCGAGGGGCAACACATGTCAAACGGGTCAATTTATACTGTTTGTATGATTCTTACCTCCGGCTGCTTCGTCATTATTTATCTTATAGTTTTAATTCATCATCGGAAGAACTTTTTTTAAATTGTTGCACATCAGAAATGAAGCTGTCAAGAAAGTAAGGTTCTCCAGGTGAGGAAGGAAAGTTTGATACTGGAGCTGCAGAACCTTCAAAATCTGACTATAGATCATTATAAATGCTGGAAACTAATGTAAAAATAACAGCTAGGATAATCTAGTTGTATGACAGACAAAAATAAATCCAAAATTCAACAGATTTTCTTCTATATAGATCAAGATAAAAGAAAAGTAAATGACATAAATGCAGTGACTAAAAATAGAAGACGCAATAAGATATACATGTGATACTTTGCTGGAAAATAATTATTAAACTAAAATAAGGCTGGAATGGTTGTTTTAGTGCTATATGCATTTTTAAATACTAAAACAGAGTTAGCAGAGCTCAGTTTTGGATAATAAAGATTAAAGACACCTTCTTATTCATGGTATCTGTCTACTGTTTATAGTTTATGCATTTCAAAAGAATAAAATGTTGTAATTTACAGGCAGCTTCAGTTGTTGATTACAGTGGTAACAGTAAACCCTTATATTCTGATCTTGAGTGCTGTAATCAACAGTGTTAACCTTTTAAGTAAATGATGATAATAACAGTGAAAATAAAGTAAAATATCAGAGACCACAGCTGCCAGTATTTACTGTAATTTCAGGAAAATTTGTTGAAGTGTAGCCTGAATAGTAGTCTTTATCTATTTCCTTTTTCAGCAAAAAAACAACAACAAAAAAACCCAAAACAAAACACTGAGGCTAATTTTGAGTCTTTGCAATGGAACAGTTATTGCAGTATTTTTTTTCTAAGCATCAAAACATATCCAGGAAACAACCAGATTCAAACACCCACAAAGCACAGAGAGCTCAGATTGTCATTCAAGGCAGACTGAGCTGCATTTTGCTTTATTTTGCAGCCTCAATTTGCTGCCACAATTTACTGTAATTTTCCAAAAATGTGTTACCATGTAATCTGGATATTTATAGAATATTTAGCCTGGTGTCAGGTATTGTTGGAGCAACACTGTAGATGCAGCTGCAATATGTTATTATACATTATGGAACCACCCCTCAGATCACACATATTATGATCACCCAGGGCTAAAGATCAATGCATCATATAACTTTAGTGTGGCAGTTACTGCAGCAAAACAAAAAGTATGTAGAGCATTTGATCCAAGTAGAAGAAAATTTAACAAAATAAACATACCAATCACCAATTGCACTAAAATATTAAACTGTGTAGTCAAAGCAATTCCCTCAGCAAGTATTCCAAAGAGTTTCGATGGTCCAAATTACCGTAAGCATCCAAAGAAAAACATCAACCAGTGTATGCAGAGGCAGATTTAGACTTTAACAGACTGATTATTAACATTGCAAAAGGACACTTAAATCTTGGTTATGTCTCAAATTGAGCATCCAAAATGCAAAAATTTTACAGTAGGAATAAACATGTTTATGATCTGATGCAAAAATCGGTTTTGGTGTTTATAGCTAAAAAGAGATCTAGCAGCCCAGCACCCATAATTTAAGACTATGATGATTTTTAAGGAATATTGGTAAATTAGGATACTGGGGTGTTTGGGTTCGTACTACTAAAGGTAGCTACCCTAAGGTTTACCTGATGTGGATTAGACTTAACTTGTTTACAAAACTTCAAACTTATAGATCCAGCCACACTTAATGCGCTAATTTGAATAACTGACCCCCAACAACTTTGTTGTAGTTAAATAATATTTTAATTCAATGTTTTAAATAAAATGTCAAAAAAATACATTCCTTTGAATTTTATAATTTTTAAAACACAAAATAACTCAAAACACCTTTTCAACTGAATGGGATACCTTCCCTTGATATTAAATTAATAACTAACACAAAACATTCCCCTTTATATATTTAAGGGTTACCCTAAACGAGCTCACAAAGGAACATTTCAAAAAATATCGCTGAAATGTTCTTATATGGTAACACTAGTGATGGTCCTCTGATACCGGAGGCTTCGACACATGCGCTGTAGCTCATGAAGCAAACGTATCGAGCCACTGTGCCGAGGCGTGGTTTGGTAACGTGACTCGTGACGTTTGAATCACTTCAGTGACGTTTGAAGCACTCAACTGCTTCGAATCACCTGATTGGTTCGGTTTGTTATGTGAATCACTCAGCGGGATCGAGTGTTCCGGGATAGGAGATCCCTATTTAGTGTTGTTCATTTGAATTGTTTTTCGCAGAATAGATTGGTTTTTTTGCTGTTGTTTTTGCTTTGAGAGTTAGTAGTATGTCAGATTTCGTATTTCGTAGAGAATAGATAGATAGATAGATAGATAGATAGATAGATAGATAGATAGATAGATAGATAGATAGATAGATAGATAGATAGATAAATAGATTTTATATATATATATATATATATATATATATATATATATATTATATATATATATATATATATATATATATATATATATATATATATATATATATATATATATATATATATATATATATATATATATATATATATATATATATATATTCCCAACTCACCACCCCCATGACACAACACCTGGCACAGAACCTTGTCAGGTGCTTAGCTGACAGACTACAAACCAAAGAAAAGAACAATTCACTGACTGTTGCTACACTTGTGGCTCTGCAGTTCAAAACTTTTGGATTCACCAATCAGAGTGGCAGCCAGTGTGAAAGAACGTTTAATAACAGAATGCACAACAATTAACATAAAGAATACCAAGCAGCAGTCATCTACGTCACAAGCACCACCACAGCCTCGTCCTCCACCACCAGCAGCACCTTCCACAGGTATTCTTTTTCTCTTCTGAATAGGGAATGACTGACATTTCTGGTGATGATGATGATGATCTTCAATATTTTTCAGTTCAACTGTGGAGCCTATTAGACGAAGACGCAAGTAGAGCCTGGTAAATGCAAAGCGCCACAGCGAATGCAATTGTAGAAAGAACGGCAGACCCACTGGCTTACTGGGCAACCCACAAAACTGTTTACCCAAACTTGTACAATGGAGCCAAACATTTCCTGTGTACCTCAGCCTCATCTGTGCTGTGTGAACAGGTTTTTTTTTTCTAAGGCTGGGGAGATAGTGAGTAAAAGAAGGAACTGCTTGAGTCCCAAACAATGTTCCCTCTAATTTTTCCTGAGTCTGAGCAAACACACAAACTCCCTGAGCGTCCCTTGGACCACTGTGAGCAACATCAGACGTGTGCACTGTGGTCACACCAGCATCACATCCATTCAAGTTACATGGTTTATTAAAAGAATCACATTACAGCATTTACATTTCTGTTAAAACACTTTGTCAACAGGAGCCAGTTGAAGGCTGCAGTGATTTTAGTGACACTACAATGTATAAGAGTGAAGTTATTGAATATTTGTCTCTCTTTACTGTTGCAGCGGTTTTGCAAATTGCAGATGGACCCTGTTCACTCCATAGACACCAATGTTATTCCTGTAGCTTGAAAGACAGCTACTTTTGATAAAACTGGGCTTGTAGCACATTGTCTGCCTTGCTACAATGGGAAAGAGGCACCGTTTATGTTTTGACAACCTATATCTAATGAGTTATTGATGCTGGAAGTCTGAATCTGTGAATATCTTTCCAACTTTACTGAACTTGGGGCCACTACCACCTAAGGAGTGATATATTTAATTTTGAAAAAAGCATTTAGCCATACTTAAAGCTTTAAGTGCTTTATTAACACGGAACTAAAAATTTTGTATTGTTTTATTATCACAGGTTCTGTCTGAAAAGAGGTGGCATCATTTTAAACAGTGAAATCAAACTAATAAAATGTAATGACCAACCAGTGAGCAATACTGGATTCTGCAAAAACATAAACAACTTTTTTTTAAATCTGAATCTTATCTTAACACAGTTAATGTATTAACTTATTTTTGTGTGTATGCCTGTATTTATTGATTTATTTAGTACTGTTAACATATCAGAGTTCTGAGTGAATTTTTCTTAAGATAGGCAAAGGCCATTTATTGATTACATATAGGCTATTAAATGTTTATTTAAAAACTAAAAAGCATTTTTAAAAAAAACAACTTAGGCATTTATTGAATCACTAAAATACAGTAGAGTACAGATCACATCAGCATGATTATAAGCATCCTCTGGTAAATTAACAACCAGATACTGATGTCTCTCACCATATGGACTTCAGGAGATGACTGGGGGATGATAAACTGTGACCTACTGGTTGGGTTCTCTCTGTTCTCATGTTTCTTACATGTTTGTCCCTGACAGCCGGGTCCTAATGTTTTTTGAGCAACACACCGTAATATGACGTTTTTACAATGATGGTTCTACTATGAAGCCAGTTTGACATGTTCAGGTGTTCTTTGTGTGAAAACTCAGAGATTTCAGGGATCAGAAGGTGGTTTTCAACTTTCTTTGTTAACTTTCTGCCTCAACTTGAAACTAAATTTCCTTCACTAAGCCAGCCCTCTGGACTCCCAGTAAGCTGTGTTCCTATTGGCTGTCCAGGTGGCTGCTTGGTGTTATCAGGAACACCTGAGCAGCTCAGTGTCTTCCTGCTTTATTTAGCTGCAGACAAACATTTCCTCTGCTTCTCTTCGCCACTGATCTGGGTTTGGTTCCGTTCCTTTAGTTTGTTCTTTAGGCGTTGGCTTGCAGCTTCCAGCAGTAAAATCGTCTTTAATGTGTTTCTTGGTGTGTTTTAGGGCTTTGTACTGGATAGTTGTCTTGGTAAATGTGGTGCTTATGTGTGCAGTGATTAGTGGATTTGGTGCAGCTGAGTTGTGTCTTTATCTTGGCTGTAGTGAGTCTTTAGAGGTTTTTGGTCAGACACATTCTGTATTCTTGTTTGAGAACCGATGTTGATTGTCCAGAAGGTAAGAGTTCCTGTCCTGATTCTCTGTTCTCAGAGGTTCTCTGGTAGGCTGCAGGAGACTTTAATGTTTAGGTTGTACTAGTTTGGTTTTTGTATGGTTTCATTTGGACGACTATCTTGAGGCCCCTCCATGTGGTTTAGTGAGGTTTTCTGGAACAGTTCTACAAAGCAACCTGCAGCAGACGAGCCTTTGAGAGTTTTTAGGAAGTTCTGGAGACCAGACTTTAGAGCAGCAGAAACATTTGTCAGCAGTTTGAGCAGGAGAAGGTGAGCTTCAGAGTAGAAATGAGACGGAAACCTTCTTGACCCGTGTGGTGAGGTCCTGTACCAAGAGTTTGAGCAGGTTGTGAAGAGTCTGTAGTTCTTTGGTCTGAAAGCACAAGAAGAGTCGACTCACTAAAGGAGAAAACAGGAGATATTGTTGGTTCTTCTGTCGCTCTGCAGTTTCCTTAGACTGAATATCAAGTTTATATTTTAAATGATTTCCCATGTGAGCCCAAGAAGACTTCAGTAAACTCCCTCCATCCCCTGGACACAACATATTTTCTTACCATGTTAAATGTTTTTTTGTTTGTTTGTTTTTTTTGTTTGTTTTTTTTTTATGTTTTTGAGTTTTAATCATAGTTTTTTGTCTTTGCTTGTTTAGTTTTGTCATCTGTGTGAAAGGTGCTAAACAAATAAAGTTGAATTGATAAACTGAATAATTGACTAACTCATGATTGTGACAACAGAAGTATTTTCATTGTGATTTAAGGGTTTATTTCATTTTTAAGGCTGGGGTTAAAATCTTGACAGAAAAAGAAGATTAAAGAAATAAACTACATAACAAAAAGCAATTAAATCAATAAAAAAAACTAATCCAATAAAACTTGCTTTATTATTAAAAAGATTTAAGAAATTTAAGATGTAATTTTCTAATTAAACATTTAATTTTTTTATTAAATGTTTTGTCTTTTTAAAGGTTTAATAATCTAATTAAATGTTTTGCATTTTTTAAAATGTTTAATATTCTTTAATTTTATTTTTTAAATGTTTAATTATGGAAAATATTTTATCTGTAATTTTTAATATTTGTATTTTAAAAATTTTGTTTAATTTCATAATGACATGTATTGTATGATGTTGAATTATCTAATTCAATATTTTGTCTGTTTAATAGAGTTAAACATTAAATACAATTAAATTATATGTACATATACCACCTTTTAATGTTTAGTTTTCTTTTTAAATGTTTCTTTGTATTTTCTGTTTAATTCCTATTTGAAGTTTTATTGTCTTTAAGATGTAATTTTCTAATTAAACATTTAATTTTTTAATTAAATGTTTTCTCTTTTTAAGGGTTTAACAATCTGATTAAATGTTCTGCATTTTTAAAAATGTTTAACATTCTTCTTGTTTAATTGTATTTTTTAAATGTTTAATGATGGAAAATACTTTATCTGTAATTTCTAATATTTGTATTTTAAAAATTTTGTTTAATTTCATAATGACATGTATTGTATCGTGTTGAATGATCTCATTCAATATTTTGTCTGTTTAATAGAGTTAAACATTAAATTACATTAAATTATATTAAACAGACAAAATATTGAATGAGATCATTCAACACGATACAATACATGTCATTATGAAATTAAACAAAATTTTTAAAATACAAATATTAGAAATTACAGATAAAGTATTTTCCATCATTAAACATTTAAAAAATACAATTAAACAAGAAGAATGTTAAACATTTTTAAAAATGCAGAACATTTAATCAGATTGTTAAACCTTTAAAAAGACAAAACATGGGCGCCCATATAGCTCAACGGGTTAAGCGGGTGACTCATGTACAGGGGCTGGTCCCCGACGCAGCGTCCCGGGTTCGAGTACCGCTAGTGGCCCTTTGCTGCAAGTCTTCTCCTGACTCTTCTCCCCTGTTTCCTGTTTGTCTCTCACTACACCTATCCAATAAAAAGACAAAACATTTAATTAAAAAATTATATGTTTAATTAGAAAATTATATCTTAAAGACAATAAAAGTTCAAATAGGAATTACACAGAAAATACAATGAAGGATTTAAAAAGAAAATTAAATATTAAAAGGTGGTAAAACATTTAAAAAGAAAAACCTTAAAGATTTAATTGAAACATTAACAGACTGTCTGAAGGTTCAAACTAACAGAGAACTACTCAAGAACTTTTAAGATTTCAGTCCTCAGACTGTCTGAAGGTTCAAACTAACAGAGAACTACTCAGGAACTTAGAAGATATCAGTCCTTGGACTGTCTGGAAGTTCAATCTAACAGAGAACTACTGTGGGACTTAGAAAATTTCAGTCCTCAGACTGTGTGAAAGCTCAGGTCCTGAGGACTCGGGAGGTCTGGAGGCTTTGAAAGTCTTGGAACTGAGGGTTCAACCCTCCAGCACAAAGGCTAAAGTCCAACCTCCTGAGAAAAACGATCGAGTCGAGACTCAAGTTAAAAAAAAACTCGAAAATGAAAAAAAAATAGATGATAAATGCGGAAAAAAAAAAGAAATAAGTATCTGAGTGAGTAGCTCAGGTGATAAGAAGAGAGATTACCAAGTGGAAGGTAGTAGGTTCAAGACCCACCACTGGCATTGTTCTTTGTCTTTGTCAGGATTTTGATAAAATTTAAGAAGGGCCTGGTCTTGAACCAGCGACCTGCAGCTCTACAGGTAAACCCTTAACTCACTGAGCTACAGATCCAAGGAAAAGAAGTAACTTCGTCGTCCCTTTGGCATCGTAGTTAATAAAGTGACCACATGGGTGGAGCCAAGGCGGAGTCTGGGTAGAGAGTAGGCGGGGAGGTGGGTGGCGGCCTCCCCCCTCTACAGACCTGACCGTTAACACTGTCGACACCCACCTGAGGGAGACGCTGTCTAAGATCTCAAGGCTGCTCGGTCGTGGTCTTTCTGGCACGTACTCTTCCAAGATGAGCCGGGAAGTTTAACACTGATGGAATGACACCAGGTCTAAGCCGACAAACTTCCAATTCCTCCTCAACCCATAGTCTCTGGGAAACCTACATGGAGTAAGAAAAGTAGACAGAGAAGTAATTAAGTCTGTACACAACATATTAAAAAGAAATCATGCTAATAAATTAAGTACAAAGAACTGAATTCACCAATATACTGGAGACCAGAGCTATTTAATTTGATAAGTATAACCTTGTTTAGTAACATTTCTATTATTTGAGAGCAGTCCTAAAGAACTGCCTGTAATCCCAATCATAAAATGGGTTTGGAGGAAGAACATAGATGGTAATCTGGATATACATGAGTTAGGCTTTATAACTACTATTGGTAGTATTGGTGGTAGTAATAGCAATGTGACTACTATTAGTAGTAGTTTTTAGTACACTAACTGCTACTACAACTTGTAATACTATTACAAATGCTGATACTACTTCTACGACTCTGATAGCTGTTTATACTACTACTGCTGTTTGTACTTTTAGTATTACTACTACTGCTTGTACAACTATACTACAGCTACTATTAATCGTCTGGTATTTGCTTGTCAAGCTGCTAGCTCGCATTAGTGTTTTGCTAGTGGCTAACTAGTTAGCTCTCATAGACTGGAAGCTCTCAACAAGATTTCATAATGAAAAAAGAGCCAAAAACTATTCTTACCTATGAAAAGTCATTCCAAGTTTCCTTGTCTCAATCGTACAACGTAGTGTGTAATTGTATGCAGCACAGTGAGCCGGCATACTTGTTGTTTCTGTCTTCACGCCGTCTACATCAACGGAATGCACTGAAACTTTTCCCCCACTAGCTTAGCCTCGCTGTAGCACGCAGCTCAAAGGGGCGTGTCCTATCTACTCATTCATATCTATGAGAACAACAGTGGTTGCACATAAGGACGTCTGACGTTGATTAGTTGCGTAAATACCATTATATACAGTCTATGGTAAATACTATGTGAATCGCATCATTGGCTGCAGCAGCCAGTCACGGGTCACTCACTGACTCACACTGAAAAATAGCACAGAATGAATTGTTACGTGTTTATTTTATTTACAATTTAGGTTGGATTTTTTTTTGTGCGCAGCGCAGATTTTCTGTGCGCGGAGACCGTGTCAGCAGTGCGCAATTGCGCACGCGCGCAGCTTAGAGGGAACAGTGGTCCCAAAACTGTTGATAAATTATTTCTCAATAAAAACTCATAACCAGTTACATAAGCACACCCTCTTTACTGACCTCTTTACCAATAAACCCCAAGACATACTTTGCCAAAATCCATAATAATCGATAAAATCTTTATTTGCACCAGCCCCATGTGAAAATGACATCAGTCTGTATTTGTAGAGCATCTCATGAATGTAGCAGCACCGTTTAAATGTTTCATAACACAGAATATAAGCAAAGAGTATATAGGGATACAGACAAACATGGGAAATAAGAAACGTGCTCTTCAATAGTTATTGTCATTATTATTACTAGTAATATTATTTTTGTGTCCACTACAACCCATACAATCATCTAGTGTAGTCAAACAGGAATGTGTGCATGGCGAATCAAATCCAAAACAATCCATGAACCAACGACCACGTCTTGATTGCACTTCATATTATTGACCACTAGATGTCCTACTCGAGCACTGTGTGTCATTGAGGCCTCGAGTAATGAACCATGTTTTGAATGAAGTGTCGAAGCTTCAACAAAGCCTCGATCAGCCATCACTAGGTAACACAAACAACCTCATACTAAACAACTAGTAATGTTCGTTAATTTGTGGGCCCACACATAAACATTCCCACCAACCCCAAATCGTTGCAGGCCTGTGTGTCGATCTCCAGCTGGTCGCCGTAGTCCAGGTGCAGAGTAGAAAACCCAGGATGATCAAGAGCAAACTCACAGTTAGCAGTCAACACAATCCACGTAGTGGCATTCACAGCTCGATGTAGGAAGTCAGCAGCCAGCCGACGAATAATCCAATGTCCCAGGAGAAGGAACGCAGTCAGAGGTGAGGCTGGTAACTCCTCATCCAGGTAACTCCTCATCCAGAAGCACCTCAGACTGTGCAGTCCAAAGTCCACCCAGCCCGTGACGACGCTCGCCCTTAGCTTAGCCGTTAGCTTTAGCGGCTAGCCTGAATCCGCTCACACAGAATCCCAGTCTTTATCAGCTCCAGTAAAAACAACACCTGTGCACCTGCAGTCCTTAGCTACACACAGCTAAAAAGGCAAAAATAAGATTTACCAACTAAATCTAATCAATATACACTTGGACTCTGAAACCTTTGCTCAGCTTCTGCACCTCTCCATTCACCATCTCGTCCTCCCGCCCCCTAACATGCTCTTCCTCATTCTCGACCAATCCCCACACAGAATTTTTTTTTTACCTTTAACCCTTGACCAATGAACAGTTAACTGCAAATAAAAGGAGTAGTCTGTGTTTTTCGTATTCTCATCCACTAAATGCAGTTATTCAGATGAATAACCCCTTACACACACATTCTTTCCTATACACAGTTAATTTCAACTATGTAAATAACCATTTTGTTTGCACACAAATTAACATGAATTAACTATTTTAATGTCTTAGTTAACTCAATTACTTTTAGTTTAACAAGTTTTTACATAACAACCAAATAATTGTTTAGGCCATCAATATAATTAAGTGCCCTATTTTCAACAGGGCTACAGAGAAATAGCTCCTCCGAGATAATACACACTGTAAACATTGTAGTTAACTGTAGTATGTGATTGTTCCACCAGGTGGAGCCTCTTACTGTTTAATACTGTAGAGACCAGATGAGGCATCACTCAGACTACAGACGGTTCATGTTGGCAAGCAGAGAGCATTGCGGGAGTTTAGCTAGCAACAGGTACCACAACAAAGATTTATATGACACTTAGTGACCTCCAAACAAGGAGTCATGTGTTTACGACAAACTGAGATCAACTAGGACAATGTTCTTGTATTACAGTGCTATATGAAATAGACTTAAGCAAAGTTTGCATTGGGGACTTTTAGCTAGCAACAGGCACCATGACAAAGACTTCTATGATGCTTAATGTCCTCCAAACAAGGAGTCGTGTTTACAACAAACTGGTATCAACTAGAACAATGTTCTTGTATCACAGTGCTAAATGGAACCTACTTAAGCAAAATTTGCATTGTGGGGGTTTAGCTAGCAATGACACACCATGACAAAGACTTATGAGACACATAATGACCTCCAAACAAGGCCTTGTGTGTTTATGATAAACTGAGATCAACTCGGACAATGTTCTTGTATTACTGTGCTATACAGAACAGACTTAAGCAAAGTTTGCATTGTGGAGGTTTAGCTGGCAACGAACACCATAACAAAGACTTTTAACGACCTCCAAACAAGGCCTCGTGTGCTTACGACAAAGACTTCTGTCATGCCTAACGACCACTAGCCAGAACTCATGGGTTTTTAAAAATTCCTAGATTGAACAGAACAGTTTTTTGTTTTTGTACATCCCAGTGGCATATAGCCAGCTTTGAGGCCCAAGTCAGATTATTTCAGTGGATTCCAGGAATATATAATGTGAAATGTATGATACTTGAGAAAACATCCAAACTGAACAAGATCTCAAGATTTGTCCAAAGAAAAATTCAAACAGCTGATAATACTGTAATAATAGTTCTTGTCTGCAAAAATAATAACTGAAAACCAGCACTGATGTAAATATACAGAGAGTTTAGTTCTTCTGTTGCTCGATTGTTTGAAACAGAAGTGATAAATGAGCAAAGCTAAACTAAAACAGCATAACTTTCTTAAGATCAGCACTTTCTTTATCAGTGTTTTGTCTGAATTAATCAGCTCTATTTACATACAAAGTGAGATTCACATCATTACATTTCAGGCTCCACACGCAATTTACCAGGTTGTGCTGAAGCAGGATAATTGTGTGTTTGGAGCCAGATAAGAAAGGAAAAAAAGTTTAGATTCCCCAGCTTGAACCTTCGTCTATCTTGTTGAACCTGTTCAGCATTAATTTAAATCGGTTCAGCTGCCAGCGCTGCTGTTTTTATGCTCGTACATCCTGTGTGCCGACGACGTAAGAAAATAAATGGAGCTCAGCCAAAGTTTAATCCGAAGCACCACTTTATTATTGCTCCTGTATTTCTTCATTCATTATGACCTGGATGCCACACCCCTTGGCTCCTGTCCATTCATTTATTCTGCTGCTTCCCTCTATTAACCTTTAAATCTAAAACCAAACAGGAACCTCCCTCCTGGTTCGCAGGATCCAATCAAAGAGGTCCTAAAAGTCTCTCGTTGTTAAGCAAACAAAGGAAAAATGTTAATTAGCCTAGTTAGCTGCAGCCATAAAGACATCCTCTCACCAGCTCCACCTACACCAGCAGCAACTTCACCCACAAACACAACTTTCAAATGTTTTTTCATCCCCAAAGATCCAAAATCTGGGATCACTGGGTTTCTTTACATTGGAAGACCTGAGGTTTGTACTACGAAGACAGTCTGACATCTAGCTACTCCTATGTAAGGTACCTTAAAAGGATATCTGTTGTGAATTGGTGCTATTTAAATAGAACTGAATTGAATTAAATAATAAGGAAGCAAACAGCGGAACAGTTAAAACAGTTTGCATTGCGAATAGAGACGTTCATAAACATAGTTTTAAATAAATTCACAGATACAGTTGTCAAATTTTCATGTTCCACGTGTGTGCATCGCAAAAATTAAACTAATACACTTTAGAGAAGAGACTTGAACAGCCCCAATGATTATATTATATTATATTATATTATATTATATTATATTATATTATATTATATTATATTATATTATATTATATTATATTATATTATATTATATTATATGCAAAAACAATTAAATTATTTAGGATATTTCATTATATATAGGTAAAATCTATCTATTTTGACAGATTACCAACATTTTAAGATATTATATTCTGATGAAAACACATTCATTCAACAGTTTTGTTATAAAAATGTATTTTCCAAGATATCTCTCATTTAAATAAATAAACAAATCTATGTAAAATTATACAACCAGTACATCTTTTTCTGTTAATCATATAATTTTACAAATATGACCCCAGTATTAAACTTAAATTTAATGCTGTTGATTTATTTTTTAATGAAAATGTTACGGTTATGGAAGTTTTTGGTGTTATTTCCCATGAGACATAATTTCTGAGTTTAATTCTGTGTATCTTATAGATTTTTTTTCATATATTCCAAAAGTATGGTGGAAAATATTGCAAATTTAAGAGGAAGAAATCTATAAAATTACTTAAAATGATGGGAAACGGTGACATAAATGCAAAGAAACTACAACAAATACATGTCTGTGGTTGTACTTGTATGTCAGGCAGTTATAAATACAATATGGAGCTTTCCTGGTGCACAAACAGTGATATAGTGGTCAAAATGTGGCTCTGTGTTTTTATTATTATATTTTAGCAGCCACTCCAGCAGTTTTACTTCATTTTTAATTGTGTTGGCCAACTTTCATGATGTATAATTACAAAAGTGTCACTGCCAACTGCTGTTTAATCTTTTAAATGGCAGAAAAACTGCAGAAAAAGTTCGTGAACATTGGAAAACACCCACTGCAGAACATAATGGAGCCCCTGAAACGCTTCACAGTGACCCGACAGCTCGCTGTGATCTGAACAGTTTGGGACCAGAGTCGGCAGTAACAAATCACCGTTCGGGATATTAAGTCCAATTCATGGTCTGTGGTATAAAATGGCCCAACGGGAATAAAAGTATTAAAGCAGCAGCAGCAGCAGCAAGAAAAATGTGTGAGGCCTCTGCAGCGCCGAGCTCCCAAACCTGACTCAGATTTGTCAAAGTTGTACTTATTATTAATAAAATATAACCGCCGACAGGAGAAAGTGGAGATAAATAAGGGAGATTGGAGATCTGTGACTGCCGGGGGGGTAAAAAGAATCCAGATTCTTTCAGAACAACATGTTTAAAACCAGACAAATCAGCAGCCGAGCGGCGATTAATGATTGATTACACACTCTGACCATCTGTTCCGATGAGCTGTTTCTTGGTGTTTAATTGGAATAACAACCAGAGGGCAGGACTGGGTTTTCATTTTTCCCATTTTCTGTTTTTCTTTAAAGTAGATGCTTCAAAACAGCCTTGGCAAAGCAGAGGAAGTAAATCAGGATATTCTCCACCAATAATTAAAAGCCTGTTTCAATAAATAAATAAATAAATAAATATAATTCTTCTATGAGTGGAGCTGAAGAGCTGCTTTCAATCTGCACTAAACACTGAAATGTCTGATTGAAGCTAATTAAATCTGCAGCGACTGTAAACAATCAGGCTCCACTTTCCACCAAATTAAATGTAAAATAAATCAATTAGACGTATTCTCACTGATGTTTCCTTTCTCGTATTATTTTCCTGTAATCATTAAGTAATTATTTTTGCAATCTGCACTCGAACAGCATTATTTGCCTTCCATTAAGACGGCAAAACATAATGATTCTGGTGATGTGTTTAAATTACCAGAGATAAAAACACTTTAACACCTAAACGATGAGTCTGAATTAGCTCCTTCATGATACACTGAATTTCTCTTTTTTCAGTTTGTGGTTGTATAAAGGAGACATAGAACAATACAAATGACACACAAATTGACAGAAATAAGATATATATACGGTAGGTACGGAAAATATTCAGACCCCCTTAAATTTTTCACTCTTTGTTTTATTGCAGCCATTTGCTAAAATCATTGATGTTCATTTTTTCCTTATTAACACACACACACAACACCCCATACTGACAGAAAAACACAGAATTGCGAACATTTTTGCAATTTATTACATAAGAAAAAACTGAAATATCACATGGCCATAAGTATCCAGACCCTCTGCTGTGACACTCGTACATTAAACTCAGGTGCTGTCCATTTCTTCTGATCGTTCTTGAGATGGTTCTATACCTTGACTGGAGTCCAGTTGTGTTTAATTATACTGACTGGACTTGATTAGGAAAGGCACACACCTGTCTATATCATACCTTACAGCTCACAGTGCATGTCTGAGCAAATGAGAATCATGAGGCCAAAGGAAGTGCCCGAAGAGCTCAGAGACAGAAATATGGCAAGGCACAGATCTAAAAAAATGTTTGTGCTGCACTTAAGGTTCCTACGAGCAGAGTGGCCTCTATAATCCTTAAATTGAAGACGTTTTGGATGACCAGAACTCATCCTAGAGCTGGCCGTTCGGCCAAACTGAGCAATCAGGGGAGAAGAGCCTTGGTGAGAGAGGTAAAGAAGAACCCAAAGAGGAAAAAGAGAAAGTTCTAGAAAGTCAGCCATCACTGCAGCCCTCCACTAGTCGGGGCTTTATGGCAGAGTGGCCCCACAGAAACCTCTCCTCTGTCCAAGACTCATGAAAACCCGCATAGAGTTTGTCAAAAAACACATGAAAGAATCACAGACTATGAGAAATAAGATTCTCTGGTCTGATGAGTCCAAGATAGAACTTTTTGGCCTTAATTCTAAGTTGTATGTGTGAAGAACACCAGGCACTGCTCATCACCTGCCTAGTACAATCCCAGCAGTGAAGCATGGTGGTGGCAGCATCATGCCGTGGGGGTGTTTTTCAGCTGCAGGGACAGGACGATTGCAATTGAAGGAAAGATGAAAGTTTCTGTCAGTATGGGGTGCTGTTTGTACATTAATGAGGAAAAAAATGTACTTAAATGATTTTAGCAAATGGCTGCAATATAACAAAGAGAAAAATTAAAGGGGATCTGAACACTTACACCATACCTACTGTGTGTGTGTGCATTTTTTGTTAATTCTGAAAATTTTCTGAGAAAGGTCTTGTATGTTTTTCAGTAGGGATTTTTATTTGCTCTAAAAGTAGTAAAACACTCTCGAAAGATGTTTTGAAAATGTCCTAATGTTCTCGAAATGTTTTCCAGATGTTGATTTGTTGAAGGTTTTACAGAAGACATGCAGGCTAAACATTTATTTTATATACAAGAACATTTTATGAGGAAACTTCTCTCATTTAGGAAGCATTTTTTAAATATCACTTTGAGAACGTTCTTCCTCTGCTACCACGGAATATTGTAGGAACAGTTTGTAGAAAAATGTTGTATAATTTCCCTTAAAACATCCTTAGAACATTGCAGGCACAAAAAGTCCATCTTTCTTAATAAATCACATTACAGGAACGTTGAGGCCTTGAGAACATCTAGAGAAGATGTTTTTTTTTTAAATGTGAGAATCCTTCAAACATCTGATAGTTTTGTCTTAGTAAACTTTATAAAAACATGATTTAAAAATGATAAATATCTTTCAAATGTTCATGAATCATTAGATTAAAACAGCAAAATGTTATTAGACCCTGTAGATAATGTCAGTCACTGCTATTTTTTGTCTTATTTGTGTCACGTTCTGTTCCACTTTTGTCTTGACTTATGTCGTTTTATGTCTCATTTTTCTTTTGTGCCTCCCCAGGAATCTCAACTTGATCACATTAAACATGCTTTTTCCATGTTTTGTGACCTTTAAATCACACCACTGTACACTGTATGAACATGTCGATTAATCTTCATTTGTGTGGACGATCACAGAAACAGTGTTAATGTCACTAAATGCCATCAGTCTATAAATAGAGCTTCGTTAACAAATCAACGCTAGTCAACATTTTTTTACACTTCAGTAGCTTCTGAGGCACGAACAACAGGTTTGATTCATACGTGGCCTCAAAGATTTGGCAAGTTGTGCCTCATGTGTGTCATTTTGTGTCTCGATTGTTTTGTTTTGGGGCTAAATTCTTTAATTTTGAGTCTCATTTTTGGCATTTTGTGGTTTTTTTTGTGTCATTTTGTGTTTCATTTGTGTAATTTTGTGTCTCAGTTGAGTTGTTTTGTGTCTTATTTTCCTCATTTTGTGTCTGTCGTTTTGTGTTTCATTTGTGTGTTTTTCTGTCTAAATTTTGTCATTCTGTGTCTTGATTGTGTTGTTTTGAGTCTAAATTGTGTCATTTTTTAGCTTGTTTGTATTGTTTGAGTCTCATTTTTGTTAGTGTCTCATTTGTGTGTTTTGTGTCTTATGTTGTTTTTTTTGTCATTCAATGTCTCGTTTGTCTCATTTTGTGTCTTAATTGTGTTTTCTGTCTCTTTTTGGCATTTTGTGTCGACTATGTGTTGTTTTACATCTTCTTTTTGTCAGTTTGTGTCTCTCATTTGTGTTGTTCTATGTCTCTTTGTGTCTTGTTTGTGTATTTTTATGTCTTATCAGTTTGTGTTTCACTATTCTCTCATGTTTTTTGTCATTTTGTCTCACACTTGTTTGTTCGTCATATTTTTCTTGTGTGTTTTATGATATTTTGTGTTACATTTGTGTGGGGTTAGTGTTTTGTTTGTGTTGTTTTGTATCTCGCTTTTGTCAGTTTGTGTTTCATTTTCTTCTCGTGTTGTATTTGTGACATTTTGTCTCCTGTCTGTCTTTTTGTGTCATTGTGTAGTTTTAGGTCTTGTTTTCTATCTTGTTGTGTTTCATTTGTGTTCTTTTGTGTGTCATTTTTCTCTTGCTTGTTGCGTTGGCATTATTCTACATTTCTCTGCAGTCAGAGGCTTTCACAGCTGCACTAAATATAGAAGCAGAGTGTCTGAAGTGTAATTCTCCTCCTTCAGGTTTCTAACTGCTGCTGCTTTACTCAGCTGAGACCAGAACAGCTGAAGGTCTGTTACTGCCGACTGTGAAAAACTCTTCAAGGATAAACTACGTTAGTTCTTCAGTGCACTTTACTCTGTTTTTGAAGGTGTTTCAGGCTGAGTTTGTTTTTTACTTAGCAAAGAGGTCAAGACACACAAACAACATCAGAATAACAAACAGCGCAGGTGGAGGGAATTCTTATGAAGGACTTATTTATCACCTTTACCTGCATTGAAACAGTAAAACACTGGCAGCTGTGCTCACCAGTGTTTACTGTAACTTTATAGTCTTACAGTTCTGATTTATTTCCTTTACTGTGTTTATACTTTGCTGTAAAACGCTCTGAACTTTCCCAATGTATGAAAAGGAAACATGACTGCTGGGTCAAAAATATACATACAACAGATTTAATAATTGATTAAATGTCCTTTGGCTATTTTCACAACAACTACATGCTTTTGGTTTCTGTCCACAAGCTTCAGATCATCTAAACTTGTTGTCTTTCTGACTCAGACGTGTTTCTTCATCAGTCCACAGGTTCTTGATGGGTTTAAGTCAGAACTGTGGGGAGACCAGTCTAAAAACTTCATTCTAGCCTGATTGAACCATTTCTTTACCTCGTCTGATGTGTGTTTGGGCTCATTGTCTTGTTGAAACATCCAACTGTGTCCAAGATCAACCTTCTGCTGATGATTTGAGGTTTTCCTGAAGAATGTGGAGATAATCCTCCTCTTTCATTATTCCATTTGCTTTGTGAAAAGCTCCAGTTCCATAGAGCATGATACTGCCACCACCATGCCTGATGGTAGGTTTGGTGCTCTTGGGGTTTAAAAAAAAGTTTAAAACCCGTCTAAGACAAAGTGACACCAGTCCTCAAAAAGTCAAAAACCAGGACCAAAATCAAACCTAAACCAATCTGAAAAAATCAGAATACAGTCTGAAACCAGTGCCAAATTGGTATCAAAATCAAAGCTAAACTTTTCCTAAAAAAAAGTCCAAGACCCACCAAGACAGTCTGAAACCAGTACACAGCCTGGACCAGATCCAGTGTAAAATAAATCCTAAACCAACTTTAAATCACATCCAAAACCAGGAGAACCAAGACTGAAACCAAATATAAACCATTCCCAAGAAAGTCCAAAGAGAGTCCAAATTACAGTCTGAAACCAATCAAGAAAACTCCAGATCATGATACTGCTCCCTCCATGCTTGATGGTAGGTTTAGTGTTCTTGGGGTAAAGTGTCTCAACTTCTCTCCTCCAAACATATTTCTGCTCAGTTTTTGTTCCATCTGACCACAGAACTTTCCTCCAGAAGGCCTTTTCTTTGTCCATGTGATCAGCAGCTTCTGCTTCTAGAGGAAGAACTTCCTTCTTCATGGATCCTCTCAGCTCATGTTGATGTAAAACACTGTGGATACTGACAGCTGTGTTCCAGCAGCTTCTCATTCATTCAGACCTGCTTTCTGATGATTCCTGGTTGACTCTTGACCATCCTGAGTAATTGTCTCTCAGCAGCAGGTGATAGTTTGTGTTTTCTTCCTGATGGTGGCAGTAACACAACTGGACCATGAACTTTATACTTACAAACGAGATGAATTTGGGATCTGAAGCTGCTTTGAAATGGCTCCAAGTGACTTTCTGCCTTGTTCAAGTCAATAATTTGCTTTTTCAGATCTTTGCTGAGCTCCTCATACTTTCCTACTGTAGTGTTTGAGTCTAATGAGTGGATCTAATGGGTTCTATTTAAACTGACTCAGAGAAGTCAGCAGCTGTAGTCGATTGCAATCACTCATGAGAAGTGAAGAGATCATGACACTAAGAAAATTAGATTAACACAACTTTCTACATCACCAAAAACAACAATTCAAGTTGCTGTATGTATGTTTTTGACCCATCAGCAACTTGACAATGACGTTTTACAGATTTAGTTCACAGAAAAAAAAGCACAAGTTTACATGTTGACTAAAAAAACAACAAAACAGGACAAAGCTGTTATTTTCAAATAGTAATTCACTTTTTTTACAACATATTGCTGCAAAATTATACATTTGTTTCTTGTGTTTAATGAGAAAAAATCAATTTTTATTGTCAAAACTGAAACATTGACTCTTTACAGATTTTCCCAGTTTTGTTAAATTATACATGATATCCAGTAAAATCACAGAGTACAAAGCACATATTAACTGTAAAGAAATGAATACTATTGCAAAGAATATTTTCTTATAATGAGTGGCAATAAAATTATACTGTTTTATTGTATTTAAATATTTCAAAAATGGTATTTTTTTAAATACATTACAGAATTATTTTTATAGAGGATTTGCAACTCCATGATTATAGAAAAAGTGTGTATTTTAATGACTAAAAATGTTTGTATTTAATGTATATTTGCTGTTATTTTTATTGTTATTTACAGTTTTTTAATGTGACAGTATTCCAGCATTTTTAACATATTTTTCTTGCACCTTGCTGCCATATTTTCACATTTTTTTGCTCGACCTTCTTTTAGTGTATTTAAATCTTTTACCTTTTAGTATGTTTTAGTAGATGAATTTCAATGCACCGATAACTTGTTTATTGCTGCATTATAATTGTGAGGACGTGAACCGAAGCTCACCACAGTCACTAAAACTAACCGTAATGTGCAAAAACCTGCAAATTGTTCAGTTAACAACATACATGACTCACACATCTTCATATGTGTGAATCATATTCAGATTTTCTTCATGGACACGACCACAAACAAGACATTAGTGTCAATAAAGCGTGAAGTATGAGTCCATTTAGCCTGTTTCTGTCTTTTAATCTCCCTGTTGTTTAGAAATTCAAACATTTCACCATCCGAATCTCCCCCTCCGCCGTCAAAAAGCCTATTTGGAGTTGCAAGTTGCAAAGAAGCGATTCATTTTAGTCATTAAATCAAATGCGCATTATCTTGTGGTGCCCAAACAAACATTAATCATCGGGCATAATCTTGACAGGTAATCTCCTCTCGCCTCTCGAACTTGCCTGAGAAAAGAGATAAATAAATATATTTACAGCAGCCGTTCAGGAGAGCGAAGGGATCCCTGCAAAATGATGTCATTAGCGCTGAACGATAGCTCCTACTACTGCTGTTCGCCAGCGAAAAAACAAGCCGCCGCGTTCAGGAGGCCGTACCTCAAAATCAAAATCAATAACAATATTGTTGGGCGAGTGGGCGTGATGGTTGGAGGATCCCATCACCTGGACGACACCTTCAGGCTGCTCTGTGTGCAGAAAATTACTTCATCAACTCTCCTCAGGGGAACTTGAACACAACTGAGGCTTTGTTTTATTTTAGTGTCATTCATGGAAAAGGATTAAAAATGGATCCATATTAGCGACTCCTGGAATAATCCGACACTTCACACTCTCAGAGGAAGAAAGAAAGAAGTATCTGACCTGGATTTCCTTCGTCTTTAAGGGCTAACGAGGCTGCAGAAATCCAGAAAAATGACACCAAGAGCTTATTTAAAGCTGAAAACTGAAAACAGCTCGGCATCATTAGAAAGCCATAAACTTTATGTGTGTAAACTCTGAAGACTGACGCTGTTTAAATCATCCAGACTGAAACAGGACTCAGGTGTTATTTCATTAACAAGAAGAAACAGACCAGACTGTGGACGGAATCCTAATCAGATCTCAGGAATTTATTTATTGCAGCATCATTTTCTGTTTTTTAACACAGAAGAGAGTCATAAAAATGGCCATATCACCATGGTACCTGATGCTATGGAGCAGGTTATGTTCAGAGTTTAGGATTTAAAGTTTGATAGTTTTATTGTACAGGTGTCATTTAGCTGAATTGATCAATAAAATAAATATATTAACGCACATTTACAGTTTTCTACCAGCATTTCTGTCTTACATATTTTGAAGTAGCAGCTTTTTACCATCTTAAATTTTAGATTCCTTGTTGTTCTCCATTAAAACAACCTGTTAACTGAAGCAGTTGAACATGATCAGTTAATTTCATGCAGATTAAAAGTCAAATGATGCGTTTAACTCCTCCTTTTATGTGAACAGAGTCTGAAGAAGAAAGTCTGAGTTGATCAATGATCGATGATCAACACCCTGTGATACCTGCTAACTCTGACTGGGGTTTTAGTTAGACAAACAAAACCCGGATCTGTCAAACTGGCTTCGTAGTTCAGCCCTCTGGTCCAGGTTCTGTTTAGAGTTTGCAATTTAAGAAGTGTCTCCTTTTCACCAGTTCTTCTACTGACCATATTGTTCATTAGTGAAACACGTTCTCAGCTGAAGTTTTATCTGCAAACCTGTATGTTAGTAATTCCAGTGAATGAACCTATGATGTTACAGCTGATCATTGGTCCATTTTGTGCAAAAATAGAGTCATATGACGTGTCAAATGGCCTGTTTTTATGTGAACAGACTCAGAATCAGAAAAAGAAAACCCGGTTAATAAAGAAAGCTAATAAACCAATATTACCTCTGACTGAGGTTTAGGTTTTGTTGGAATATGTTAAAGTTGCTTTGTAGTACATCCATCTGGTCCCACGAGGGAGATGCCTTGAAGCTGTTCTGTCTAAAGAATGAAGCATCACAAACTTTCTTTCATGGTTTTTGAAACCATAAAGCTGAAACTTGTGTTCATTGTCTTCTTAAAGATAAGCTGCTTGATAAATTGGCTCCTTCCCCTCTCTGCAATACAATAAATCTACCAACGACTCAGCAAAGTGTTTTATTATTTAAGGTAATAGGTTGTGTTTTCATGACGAAGCACAACAAGGAGGAACTACATAAAGCCGCTTGCAGCTGCAGGTTGAAGGAAAACATAAAAATCTGGGGGAACCTCAGGCAATTTCAACCAAGCACTAACATTCAGAGCTGCAAATTTCCATTTTGAAACTATCCCAACCTTCATCACGTACAACAAAAGCACATTAAATTTATTGTTACAGACATTCAGATCCTTATATAAAGGTATGAATGCACAACAGGAACAGAGAAGATGAAACTCCTCTTTATTTTAAACTTGTGTATGACCAGACAGCAGTGATTCATTCTGTATTGCAGCAGACAGACTAACTGAACATAATGAAGTCACTTCACAACAGCAGAAGAAGAGACACAACTTAAGCAGCGAGATGTTTCCCATAATGTCACGATGCTGTTTTCATTCTTTCCTATTAGACTCCTGCAGTTTATTCTGATGGAGCCAATTAGTTCTGATGTGGGAAACCTTCAGTGCTCTTAAAGCTAAAAGACTTAAAGCTCAGCAGAGTCAGAGTGAAAGTAAAGCAGATAGTCATGAAGATACAGTTTCTCTCCAGTTTAAACCACCGATCAGACTCGTGTTCTGCCCTCCAATCATGAAATTAAACAATCTGCTGCCTGCTCTGCTCACTTTTTATCATTTTCCTCTCCTTGTTCATGTTAATGAAGCATTGTTTTGGCCACATTAAGGCTCACAGATCTGAAATTTGCTGCTTTAGCCAATCAAAAAAACACAAAATGTTACATTTAAAGTGCCAAGCCTGAGCACTGCAGCTTCTTTTCAGTTTCTCTCTTCGTCTTTTCTTGTTTTTCTTTCACAAAATCTTCTAAAATTTCTTTCTTTAGAATGGCAAATAGCTTAGTGTTAATGTATGGCTTAAACTTCTTCCGACTGCTTAATTCTTACACCTGGTCTATAATGTGCTGTGGTTGAAACTGAACAATAACCTCTAAACTCCAAGCAGATTTTAGGCGTTTTTTCTTCCTGGGTGCTAATTTTCCACTGTAGTATAAAGACCTGCAGCCCTGTGGAAACAGAACAACAATTAAAGAGAGAGCCCAGAAATGCCTTCTGTGCAGAATGATATAGGTAAAATAACAGATATCCTGAAGAAAAATTCTGATCAAAGTTGATTTTCTTTAAATATTTATTTAACATAAATTGGCGAAACCTTGTCACAGTATGTGCAATATTTGTCCATGTGCTCACAGGAGATGACTCTAGGTACTACATATATATTTTTTACAAGTTTAATTTGTTTTTCTTCTCATGTTGCATCTGATCTGTGTGACACTGCCTGCAGTTCATCCTAAAAGTCTGTATATTTTTTTGTCATGTGACTGTTGGTCCCAGCTGAGTCACTTAAAGCTTCTTAGTTACACCGATGAGTGCAGAATTTTTTATTTTTCAGAATATCTTTTTTTGTGTAAATGCTTTATTTTTGGCAGATTTTTAAATGAGACAAGTGGAATAAAGTGATTTTGATGAAATATAATCTTGAGCTCACGTTTTGATCAGTGGAATTGCACATCCAGCACAACTGAAGTTGAAAATCTGCAAATTCTTTCCGTTGTCACAATTTGTAGCTGCTAATTTGCATTTTCTTAAAGATAGCATGTTATTCAAACCTAGATTATAATAGTTACATCAAATCAGTGAATCTGTTGTGATTGTGAGTATTATATAGAAGGAATATTGGTGATTTCCATGTCATTGCTTTATGTTGTGAGACATCCAGCCGATTGCAAATGACTAAAAACACCTAACTTAGTTCACAATAAGTAAAAGCTTAAGCTAAACTGAGAACTCTGGCAATGAGATGTGATCATGACATTAATTTGGGTACAGTTTGGCCATGAGCCGTATAGAAATATATTCTGATGGAGTCTGATGTTGTCTTTGGTTTTGGTTATTTCTTGGTTTGCTTTGGAAACATCCCATTTCTTGTGTGTTTTTTGTTATTTTACATCCACTACTTTATGGATTTTCTACCCGTATGACTGTCTGCTTTGCCCTCATTGGTTTCACCTGTGTATCATCTTCCAATCAGGCTTCTTTGTGTGTGTATATACATATATGGTCTTGCTTTTGCTTCTTTTCAGTATCTGTTCAACTTCCTGTTTATCTGTCTGAGTTTCCAGGTTTTTTGCAGGCTCTTCTAGTTTGTGCTTTTACTTTTTGAACACTTTTATTTCACTCTGTATCTTGTTTCTGCTGCCATTCTGGGTGTTTTTTCGTCATCTATTCCCGACTTCCTGTTGTTTCTGATGAACCTTTTGTTCATCTTTTGTATTAGCTATTTAAGCTACGTTCTTGTTTTTGAAGATTGCCTCTTTCTTGTGTTGCATTTGGGCCTTTCTGTCACTTTTTGTGACTGAACAGTGATTAAAATGTGGACACTAGAGCACAAATAGTATTGAGCAACATAATTATACTGAAATCCAGAGGCTGAAAAGGATGCCTGAATCACTTTTATCTGCAGAATCTTGTCAGCGCTGATGGATCATTACGATTAGCTTATCTATCACCGCTCAGCTTCTGTCTGTTTGTATTTGGAGCAAACTTTCTAATAAACCGATACATCAAAAGTGATTCTGGTGCGAAGATGCCATCAGCCTTCCAATAAACTAAATCCTGATTTAACGTGACATGTTTTCTGCTCGTCAAGGAGAGGACTTTATTTTCCTTCCGTTATAAATTGAGTGTCCGCTTCGCTTTATGCATTTTCTTTTCTTTTTAAACCAGAAGCTGCTTCCACACGGCGCTGGTTTAAAGTGGGCTTGCAGCATCGACATCGTGCCCTCCGCTGTGCTTCCTCCTTCACAGCTCCACGGCAGCCTCTGACAGTGACATTGGCAGGAGTCTCCAGGGATCCCAGTGGATTAGCATCACGACCTCTTGTGTGTCTTTGATTCCTCCTCTCCTCTGCTCGCATTTCCTTCCTCCTCCAGCTCATCGATCTCTTTTCTTGTGTTCTGCTCTCCACATCCTCCACTTCTCTCTCCCCGGTGCTCCTTTTCTTTTCCCTCATGTCCTCTGATCACCTCTCTGGAAAATTCCCTTCGCCTCCTCTTCTGCTTCTTGTACAGCAAAGCGTTCAGAGACAAGTGGAGCTTCTCTGCAGCTTATAAAATCACATAAAAACCCCATTTCTCATATAAAAAAAAAGGAAGACGTGGTTTCAATTGCTGTAGCAGCCACAGGCAGGATTTGAAAACGCAGCATCACCAGCTAATAACAGTCTGAAAACATTCTGTTCAGGGCCTGTGAATTCAAAAGAAAGCTGGGAAATCCTAAATCACTGCGACAAACTTGTGGTTGATGGTGCACAGGAAGAAATCAATGTTTAATATTACACCGCTGGTTGAAAGGATGCAATTTGCACCAAGAGGCAGAAACATGGCGCAGTGATAAAAACCCTCAGTGTTTAGTGAAGCCGTGTACGTCCTCAGACAATGTTTAAAGGAGAATTAGAAACTCTGCTGCAGGCACAACTTGCAAAGTTTCACTTTCCACGCTCAGCTGAGTCAATATCACTTTCTATTCTCTAATCTCTCATTTTCTTCACTTTCAGCTCCCTTTTTTCATTTATCTTGCTTCTTTTGTACGCTCAAATCCAACAAAAAGCACATTTCTCTGAGCGGCTTTGCCTTCCAGCTGAAGTAACTCATATATTTGCTGTACGGTACTTTCCTCTGATCCAGAAAAATAATGTTGTAATAATGTTCCTCAAGAACTGTGAAGCTGACGTGATGAGGAAGCAATAAACTTTTGAGAAACAAAGAAAATGCAAACAAATTAAGAACAAAATCATGTCAAAAAACATTTTATTGGTAGCAGCTTTTGCTAAAAAAGTGTATTTGTATTTTTTTTATTTTGCGTCTTGTCATAAATTCCAGTAATATTAAAACAGATAAGTCATCTGAAAGTAAATGTGCAGGTTATAGATCTTTACAGGATTCAGTATGTGCATTAAAAACAGGGATTTCAGTAATACTCTTTATGTTGATGTTTGTTTCGCTAGCTGATTGCCTCTGCAGCTTATACCCTCACTGACAGGTTTTAAATGCCTCTTTTATTTAAATAATCCCCAAAATTACAGCTTTTGTCTGAGCCAGAAACTGTAAAATCAGAAAAATCACTAGAAGTTCAACTTTCTGACAGTCCTTGAATCTATCATGTACGACACATGATTCCATCAGGAAAAATCTGCAAAAATAGGATTAAAATTGTGATGTTTCATTAAAAAAAAAAAAGATTTCTTTTACATGTCAAATTCAAAAATTTCCTAGATTATTTTCAAAAAAACAAAGAAATCTGCACTCCTCGGCCAACCAAGAAGCCATGAGTGACCCAGCTTGGCTGAACTTCGGGCAGTTTTTACACAAAGTAGAGAGGAAACATGTACAGAAACACAATAGAGAGACTGAGAGCAAAATAAGGCAGGTTGGATCAAAAAAAAATAAATGCAGCATGGCTAAAAAAACAGTAGCCAGAGGAGCAAGTTGTTGAAGATGCATTCAGCATGATGAAACATCTTTCTACAGCTGATGAGCAGAGTACGGAGAAAAAGTCTAGAGAGGCTGGAAACATGGAAATAGTTAAATATCTATCATATGTGGAGACAAAATGACCACAAAAAGACACAAAGTGACATTAATAAGAAACAAAAGTGACACACAAAGCAATAAAATCAAGGTACAATATGACACAAATGAGATCCAAAATGGCACAGAGAAGACAAAATGACAAAAATAAGAAACAAAGCGGAACGAAGACACAAAACGACCCAAAGAGACACAAAATGGCAAAAATGAGACACAAAATGGCAAAAATGAGACACAAAATAACAAAAACAAGAAACAAAATGACATGAATATGATACATAATGGCAAAAACAAGAAACAAAATAACACAAATAAGACACAAAATGACAACGAGACACAAGATGACAAAAATGAGACACTTAATGGCAATAATGAGACACAAAACAATGCAAATAAGAAACAAAATGGCAAAAATGAGACACAAAATGACCTAAACAAGATACAACATAACACAAATAAGACACGAAATTACCAAAATGAGATGTATAAAGATAAAAACAAGGTGCATAATGAGATACAAACCAACATAAACAAGACAAAATGACAAAAACAAGACACAAAATAACAGAAAATGACAGACACAAAATGGCAAAAAATGAGATACAAAATAACACAAGGAGACACAAAGTTTCAAAAATGAGACACAAAATGACATGAACAAGACAAAATGACAAAAACGAGACCAAATGACAGTCAGTATAGAGACAAGAGAAACTCAAACCGAGTGAATCAATAAAATAAATCAATCCTCTCTACTTTGTTTTAGCTGAACACAGTGAAAAGCAAGTTTTCATCTGGGATCAAGGTACTTGTAGTGTAGTTAGATGTATAAACAAAAAAAACAAGTAAAAAAAAAAAGCAGCTACAAAACATTTAGACATCATTATGATAAATTTACAAAAAGGCACAACCTTCCAACTCGCAACTGTAGCACCTGAAACCTTGTTTTTCTCCTTTTTCTTAGAATTAAGTCCATTTAGGAAACCTTCTAATTGCACCATTTGGCACCGCCAGGGAGCTCCGGATATTAAATATGGCTATTTTCAGGTATTAGCTGGTTTGGTTGTCATATTTCAGCCCCCTTTTTCTCTCTCTGGTGTTCTTTAATCATGAAGCACAGCACCAATAAACATATTAGCGACGAAAAACTCCAAAAAAGTCGCCCCAGATTTACCTACTGGTCTTAAATCAGCAACGATTTTACATAACAATTGAAATTAATGCACTGCTGAAGGTTTATTTACATCAGTGGTGTTTGTAAGTTGCAGTAAAACTCAGAAGTTATTACTAGATACCTGCTGTTGCACTAAAACAAGCCTGTTTTTGACATTTTTTGCAACTACACCCACTTTTTCCAGCCTTTATGGTTTATTTATTGTGTTAATAAAGTACACTATTAAAAATGCAGAGAAAAACTAACTTTAAATTCCAGCCTTGTTGAGAACGAAACCTCAGCAGACCTCATACAAGGACAGAACAGCGACAAAACTGAATAAAACTTGTTGTAGAACCAGTAATATCTCTACTCAGATGAGATCTCAGTGTAAATTACAGGGAATTATTGTTAGCTTCCACTTCATGAGCTCGGTTTGTGTGACGTTCTCAGTAATGTGGACATTAGCTACTCACATTACATACCAATATTAAACCAATCTGAGATGAAATACTGGAGAAAGCAACTTCCCAAGTCCTTTATACAAGCAGCCGATTGTAAAAATATCTCTGCTAGTTGCATGAGGCAGCCTTAGTTATGTCAGACGTATGGTCAACCAGTGTGACTCAACAGGTATAAGCTTCACGCATAAGTCTGATATTTTTTTCAAATCGTGCAAGTTCTTCACTGCAGGAAACCTTTGAGCAGCAACCTACACACTGTAAGTTTTCCAGAATTCAACTCTACTTGTTTAATTTCATTCAATTTACCATTTTTATTACTTTTGCTGGTGGAATGTTTGCATGCGGGGAGGTGAGCACTGTTTTGCAGAGGCACCATCACTACATCCCGGGCTGAGCACCTCCCAACATGATTATGATTTCATTTAAATGAATAAAAACAAGCAGGATTTTTTTTTCTTTGTTGTAGCAAAATAATAATGAGCTGCAGTCAGACTATTCTCCCATGTTAACACAGCACTGTGGAGACAAATCTGGCTACTGGATATAAACCATGGGTGTAAGGCTGCCATTTGGGACGACTTTCTCCTCCCTTTTGACTCCAAAATTTGCTTTGCTACAGGAAATAAGAACCTCACTGCAGCAAAATTACACATGAAAATTTCAAGTTTTGCCCGAAGGTAGCTCTGGTTGTTTGTTTTCATTGAATTAAGCATTTTGATGACTTGTTTTGGTGGAACGTTTGCATGCAGAGAGGTGAGCACTGTTTTGCAGGGATGCCGTCACTATACCCGGGCTGAGCACAAACAATAAAAACAAGTGATTGTGACTGGCTTAAAATGCAAAAACAAGCAATTTTCCTGTAGCAAAATAATAATGATGTGCAGTCAGACCCTTCTCCAGTGTTTACACAGCACCGTTGAGATTAATGCTTTTATGCATAGTCTGACTCACTACATATAAACGATGAGTGTAAGGCTGCCATTTTGGATGAATTTCTCCTCACCTTTGACTCCAAAATTTCCTTTGCTACAGGAAATAACAACCTCCATGCAGCAAACTTACACACTGAAAATTTCAAGTTTTGCCTGAAGGCAGCCGTGCTCATTGTTTTTTATTTTTTTGTTGCTGAATTAATCATTTTAATGACTTGTCTGGTGGAACGTTTGCATGCAGGGAGGTGAGCACTGTTTTGCAGGGACACCATCACTGCATCCCGGACTGAGCACCTCCCAGAATGATTATAAATTGGTTTAAATAAACAAAAACAAGCAAGACTTTTTTTCCTTTCCCAAAGCAAAATAACAATGACATGCAGTCAGACTATCCTCCAGTGCTTAACACAGCACTGTGGAGATAAACCTGGCTATAAACTATGGGTTTAAACCTGCCATTTCAGGCAGCTATCTCCTCATCTTCCGCTTTCTCCATGTTATCTTTTTCAAAACGCCCCTTGTCAACCTCTGAGCAGCAACTTACACACAGAAAAGGCAAAGTTTTAGTGGAGATTTGGAAAGATTTGAAGGTGCATGAAGGCGGGCCTGCTTGATTCTTTTGGTCAATAGGTGTAAATAGAAAGACGCTCTTGCATATTTGCATACTGGTTATGGAAAAAGTTTCATTTTCCAAGCAGGCTTGATTGTCTACCTTTGAGTAGCTGCTCCTAATCTCTGGAACACTTTATCTTTACTGTCTAGACTTTACAAACTTCTAAATCACTGCTGAAAACCCACCTTGTACTTTTTGCATTCCGTTCAAGTCGAACTGGACCCCCTGACCTCACCTTTTATTGGCTGGTAGCTTTCTTTTTCTTTATTTTATTGTGTTTTCGTTCAGATTTGTCTTTTATTGATTGTGTTTATGTCCTACGGGTTGTTGTTTAGAACTACACAGAAGTTTGATTCAACTCCTGTTGTCTTAATTGTACTTTATAAAGAAACTGGACTTGCAGTGAGCTAGCGAGGAGAGATGGAGACAGATGCCATGAAAAAACTGTGATTTTGGCATGTCTTTGTTGGTAGTCATAGTGAAAGATCAGGTGAAAACCCAACAGATGCATACAGATTTCCTGAAATATTCATTGGTAGCGATAGATGAGCACCATCCTGCTACAGAAACATCCATGTCTCAATACTGACTGGTATGAATTGCTTTGATGAAGAACAAATAAGAGTGGTTTGATAAGAGTTTTGCAAGAGCCACATACCGCTAGCAAATTGTTTGTGGTTTCAATAAGTCCAGTGAGTTCCCGCAGAGCTAAAGTAGAGGCAGGCTTTACCTAATTGGCACAATAACCATGACTCTGGATGACTCTTTTATCTGTGAAAGTCTAAACACAAAGTCTACAGACGTCTTTTATTGGTATTCTTGCCGTTTTATTTTGCCGTGAATTAGCTATCGTAATGATAGTTTTTGTCTATGTACATGAAATTCTTCCACCAAAACAAGCCCTTATTTTGCGAAAGAAAACAATCACAGCACGCTTAGCTTAGCTTAGCACAGCACAAGACAAATGCAACTGGTTTAAAGAAACACAAACAAACTAGACCTTTTTCCTCTGTAGCAGAAGATTCAGCCAGATTAGGTTCTACATAATGGACTAGCTAATATTCTAGTGACTCTTGTGGATGTAGTAATCATGGAATGTGCAAAAGAGGACGTAAGGTGATGTTCTACACAGGGAAGACTTGACAGGAGACTTGAGAACAGGAGTCTGATATTCAACAGTGTTCTATTGTAACCTTAACCATGTTTCGTATTTGTAAATTATAATGCTGTAGTTCATCAGAGACGGCAAAAACAATTTATCATGTTTAGATCGACAGAGCCCACAAGCAGCACTACTGGTTTATTACCTGAGCAGTTATTTTCTAATTAAAATAGAGGAGATTAATGGAGTGAAACATCTGTGTTTGCTACTCTCCAAACAGCCTGGTTGCTCACAGCGTCAGGATAAATGACAGCGACTGCACGTGTGCAGACACAGTGGTTTGGATCAGGATGTGTAGTAAGCAAAGCTCGACAGTTCTCTGCTGCGAGGACTTTATTTTTCCATCTGCCTCTGCACTTTTCTCTTTTTTCTGCCACATCATTAAGAAGTCCAGGCAGCGGCGGCAGACGTAGGACGAGGCAGAGATGTCAGCGACAGCTTTGCGATGCCAACAGCTCCTGTGGCGTAAACATGCCGCCGAGCCGCTCTGTCAACATGTCCGACAGGCAACGGCAGGCATCGACTTTAAAGAAGACGACTCCGGCTACCCAGGAGGCCTCGTCAGATGTCGTGGTGAAGATGAGGAGGATCTCTGAATCAGCACTGTGACATCATGTCGACATCACAGCTTGATGGAGCCTCGTCAGATCACACAGCGTGGATTAATGAGGTGACTTTCTCAACTTTGAAGCTATTGTACACATCAGAATATACACACACTTCATAGTAAGACATGTGCAACAATAACTGTGAGTAAATATAAACAGTTTGCCACAGTTTCTTCACATTTCCTGTACTCTGTGTTGTGATTTTTATATTATATGGTTGAGGATTGTGGTTGAGAACTTGACTGCACTTTATTTCACAGCAACATCTTTACTATTCACTTCATAACCTTTTCTGGCAACATAAGAAATAAATGTCTTACTCAATCAATAATAAACATTAAAACATACCATATAGCATTTGAAAATAAATATCACTTTCATGTTAAATTGAATATAATTCTCAGAAAGAAATGACCAACACAATATGTACATTCTACTGTAAAGACTCAAATAAACTGAAACGTTAGCAGAAAAGGAGGACTTTAGCCTGACATCTAGATAAACAACAAGCATGAATAACTTCACAGAATGGGTGGTTTAAGCGCTGATATTTGCATATAATGCGGGATGCCATTACAGTGCTTCACCTTGTGGAGCAAGTGAACATTAACGCTGAAAAAAGTGCATTCTACATGAAGAAAATCTCAAAAAAATGGTGTCCTGTATGGGACAAACACTATATAACTGCCATATTTTTTGTAGAATACACTGAAACCGATAACTGTCCTTACATATAACTGAAAGAATCCATATTGAACCTATTTTTTTAGTAAATTAATGAAAGTCTCACATGTTCCCAGAATGTGTCTTTTGGTTTTTCAGCTCAAAACACCACAAAGATGGTTCATATCCTCGTGATTGTATAACCTATGGTTTTATTCCTATTCTAAACAGGCTGCTTCAGTGTCTGTAGCTTTAAATGTAGCTGAGCTGTTGCTGGCCCCGCCCCCTTCAGGAAGAAGACTCTACCTGCATCTGTGATTGACAGCAACAATGATTGTGTGAGAGCACAATCCTCTCTCTGAGGATCATTTTACATTAAAATATGTGTAAATTCACAGCACAGACATTGTTTTTAACTCCTGTGGTTGGTGAGATTGTGAGAAAATGTTATAAAACCAGCATTATAGCTAATTTAGAAGCAGCGTGGAAAGGAAATGACTGCTGGTAAACATGTCATCTGGAGGAATTCTCTTCCTTGTTCTGCTGTCTGACAACAGAAACAGAAACATCTGTGAATAAGAGCAGCTTTATTGTAGTTCAGCTGTATTAAAATGCAGTTTAATGAGTACAGAGAGCAGGAGAGAAATGAACTGATGCCAACATGAAAACACAGTAACCCTCCCAGTCCTGGTTTACTGGTTTAAGTTAAAGTTTCCACCATCTCTGAATGTCCCTCAGTGTTACAGTTTATACAGAGCTCTGACCATCAAAGATAATGTTAGCCACAATAGTTGCACAGCATACTAACACTAAGCATTCTCCTACAGTTGTGGGGACATTACCATCAATAATAACACTGATCCATTGGGTGTTCAGTTCAGTTCCTCAATTCAGAAGTGAGGAAGCCTTTTAGATGAAGTTGAAACATTTCCAAGAAGTCTAGTTGCCTTCATCTTACTGACTTGCAAAGCCGGGAATCTTTCTTGCTATGCAGGGCTCAAGGAATAGCAAAAATAAATGTCTTCATATCTTAACAGCTTCTTTTTTACACCTCAAAGTTTGTAACATCCACAAAAGACAATGAAAATGGATTTTTGCCATCTGAGACTGAAACAAACAGTAATTGGTAAAAGTAAAGCGCACATTTTATGAAACTATTTGCTCGGTGATGATGTATGCTTTGCAAACACAATGATCTCAATCTAAAATCCTTGAACCATACAGCACTTAACATTTCTCATTTTAGTTTGTAGCAATACAAAGCAGAATCATAACATCTATATTGTGTATTACAATTGCTTTTTTCACTTCCTAATAGTCTAAAAAGCAACAAAATCTATCACAATGTCTTGCTGCTGTAATTGAATTTTTTTTCTTCTCAACAAATCAAACGTAGAAAAACTAAAAGCATAATTGTTGTTGAATAAACAGATTGACCAAAGAGGTAAATGCCCACCAGGGTTCGCATCGAAGTTTATGATTAATCTATGATGAATGTTTGCAACAGCGTCTTGTTTATCTTCAAAGAGACGCCACACATCTGATTATTTTACTCAACTTCACAAACAAATAAGAAATCTTAGTGCAGACACCAGAAGTTTCCAGCAGAGCAGCACTTTAACTGTGAAATCTGGACTCACCGATAGCAGTTAATGATGAAATGAAACATGCAATTTTCCCCTCAAAAGACTGTGTGCTTTTAGCAGCTGCCGACTTCTTTTGGACCAGATTCTGTTGGCTTTGAAGCAGTAATGACCTGATGTAAGCTTGAAGCAGCCAGGAACTAGTGAATGTTTCCAAATGCATTCACCAGTTGCAGAGAATCACACTGGAGGCAGCACAGAATGATTAAAGTCAAAGCTATGTTTTAGACATCAAAATTACATAAAACGGTGTATTAATGACTTTTAGATTAGTCTACATCAATGTAAAACATATTTGAATGATGCTGTCAGTGAAATGTGGTGCAGCAACGGTAACATAAAACCTCATGGAACTCTTATTGGTTGCTAAATCCATCACTAGGGTTTATTTTCTGAATCAGATTTTTGGACTTCAAGCCTTCAGATCCAACCATGTACACCGACCAACCATCTGTTCATCCATTTTCTTCTGCTTATCCGACATCTGGTTATGGTGGCAACAGGTGAACCCGATCATTCCAGATGTCCCTCTGCACAGCAACGCCTTCCAGTTCCTCTTGGTTAATCTCGAAGCGTTCACAAGCCAGATGAGATAAATAATCCCTCCAACAAGTTCTTGGTCTACCTCCCAGCTGGATATGTTGAGAAAACCTCCAAAGGAAGTTGCCCAGAACATGCCTAATCAGATGTTGAACCACCTAACTGGGTCCTTTCAACACAGTTGAGCACCAACTCTACTTGGAGCTCCACCCAGATGTTCCTCTCTCTAAGGCTGAGCCCAGACACCCTACTGAGGAAACTCAGTAGGGTTTAAATAAAGGTTGAATGAATGAATGAATGAGGTCTGGAATCCACAGACCTCTAAAGGTGTTCTGGGGTGTCGGAGATCAAGACATTAGCAGCATATCCTTTAAGTCCTGGAAGTTGCAAGTTGGGGAATCCATGGATCTGACTTTTTCAGAACATCCAACAGATGCTTGGTCAGGCTGAGGTCTGGGTAGTCGACACCTTGAGGTCTTTGCCATGTTCTTAAAACTCTTCCTAAACAATTTTTTTCAGTGTGACAGGAAGTAGTATCCTGCTGAAAGGGACTGTTAGGAGGTAGACGTGGTCTGCAGCAATCTTCAAAGAAACGTCAACATGAATGCAGGGCTTGATGTTTTCCAGCAGGACAAGATTTTTGGCAACAGAGATGAAGTTTATTGATGCTTTAGCTGCTCCAAGTATGATCCTGCTTTGCGAATCTGGAGGACAACTAGTCAAATTTGTCATCAGTGAACATTTTACTGATGCATAAAATCATTTACACTACTTATTCATACCTAAAGTCTAAAACGTGTGTTTGCCGGTTGAAATTAGTTGTATAAACACACAAAACATTTGTTCTTCGCTGCTAAACTGCACAAATAAAGCCGCTGAGGACAATTTGTCCCTTGAAGCATTACGTCGAGCGATTAAAGACTCATTTTTCATGCAGCTGCAAAGTGGCAGGTGGAAAACACTGTTTTCTTCCAGCTTCTTGCTGCTGCTGCCAAGATGCTTTCTGCAGAAAAACTGACAATCTCCATTCATCGGGCTCTACCTGAAGCACCTTGTTATCTACCACGGAAGTAGCAGCAACATGTGAAGATAATCTGAATCCAGTCACATCCTGCTTGTTCAGACACACAAACGCTGATGGAAAAAAAGCTCGACTGCACCCATTTGTGGGAAAAAACTGCAGAAAAAAGAAAAGAGTAAGAATAATTTCTCTCCGAGATGTGTCCGTTAGCTGCACATTCAACACGATGGTTCATAACACGTCACAGAAATGATTGTGATGCAATCAGCATTTTAAAGCGAAAAACATTTTCACTTGTTCGCCTCCTGCTCTGAAGTTTGGCGGCCATTAATCTTCAGCTCAAGCCGCCTCGGGGATCAGCCGTCGCAGAGCCACTTTTCTTGACGGCCACAAACAGGTGAAATTGAGGTTTGAGAAATGTTTTACCAACGCAACACACCTCTGCTGGCAGGAGAGCAGAGAGAAAAGGATGGAGATGGAGGTAATGATGACCTTGACACGGAGATCTGAATAGAAGCTACGCTGAGAGGAGGAAACTCTTGTTGCCTGGAAACTAACCAGCTCTTTAGACCTGCACACATGTTCCTGGATTAACTCCGTGGAGGACGAACCCCTGTTGACCACCTCAGGCCTCCTTCTGGACGTTATTGTCCCTTAAAGTACTGTGAATACAGCAGACTTAACATGGTGATTTAATTATACAGCGTTTCTGTGCTAGAATATTGCCTCGTTCTGGGTTTGCTGTGGAAATTATAACAGAAAAATTCTAGTCTGGCTTCCCCAAAGCACACAATCAACTCCACTAAAGGTCCAACTGGTTTAGTTCCTACTGACTGCAAACAGGTTCTTTACTGTTAAAATTAGAAGTTGCTGCTCATTTTCTGCCAGAATCACTTGCCTTAAACTCTAAGAAATCTGAAAATTTGAACTCCATGTGTACGATTCAAAGGTGCATTTATGTTTATGTTTTCAAAATGCATTATTATCAGTTGATATAGTTTGTAATTTTAATGTTGAGAGAATGTGATGAATTAGAATATATGTATATAAAAAGAACTATTTCCCTTTTATTTCAGTTCAGTATTTTTATGGAAAATTACTGAAGGTAATTTTCTATCACAGGATACATCTTTTTATAGATGTGAAATTGTCCTGTATTTGCAGTGAGTAAAACTATTTCTATTGTAAACATTTTTATTACAGATACTACATTAAAAATCTAAAATTTCCCACAATTTCCAACATTTAAAAGTAGAAAATGTTCTGTTTATTGTTTCCGACAGATGGAACAATACAGTGCTAAAAATATCCTATTTCTTTCTTCTTTTTTGTTTTTTACTACAGTTTTTTGTGTGTTTGTTTTTGGCAGATTGTTAATTGACATAAAACGTCCATTTTAATTACAGGATAATTTCCAGGTAATGAGTAGTTTTCATGTTATTTTAATGATGTATTTTCTAGAATTGGGTCTATTTATTAGTGCTAAGTTCTCCTTTCTGCACATACTTTTGCTTGATTAATAAATGTACACAACTTTGATCAATGTGCTTTATAAATAAACTTGGAATATGTTATAATTTATGCAAAAAAATAAAAAATCAAAGTTTAAGAACAAGACTTCTTTTTGTCTTGCTCAGGTTTATTCTTGTTTTTTCATGGTTACTGACTCGATCACCTTCAATCAGCAGCTTCCTGCTGCTTCTATCAGAGTTTTCAGTTTCTCTTTGAGCGATTCTGCCTTCACCTCTGTGACTTTCTGGCATTTTCATTAGCGACTCTGTTTTTTATCCAGCTATTCTCACTAATCTCATGCTGTTCATGCAGCAATGTGGACTTTAAAACTGCTTGCTGCCTCCACACTGCAGTCTGTTAGTAGTTTGCACATGTAGAAAAAATCACTTTACAGTTTTTGCAATGCAGAACAATTTCTGTAAATGCAAATTTGCAATTAACAGTGTTATTCTTCACACATCTTCCTGTGTTTTTTTCTGCTTCAGTTTCCCTGATCACATTTACTTAAGTAGAAATATGAGCTACTTTACTTGGATATTTCCATTTTATTCCACTTTATATACTTGTTTTAAGATGCACATTTGACACAGTGGATAAAATAACAAGTTAAACAGTTCAAATACAGCACATAGCTACAGATCAAACCAGTGTTTTCTAGTCTTTTTGCTTCCTTACATAAAACCAGTGTGCAGTCGGCTCACAGCAGCTCCACAGAGTGATTTTTCACTTTGTCAATAAATGTTCAAATGATCCAATATCTCGGAAACAATCAAAGATTGGAGAGAAATTAGAAATTTGTGTATCAGAGCTGTGTTTTTTCTTCTTTCCTCCTCCATTAATCATGTTTGGAGCCTTCAGATTTATCTGCTGTCGCTGTAAATAACACTGGATTTAAAGGAGAGTGAAAGCAGCTGCAACAGAAAATCTGCTGAGAGGAAACTAACAGGACTTTTACTTTAACACTTTAGCTACGTTTTGTACAAGCAGAGACCATGGAAGAGAGCCCAGAAAAAGGGGAGTTAATATTAATATCAAGCTATTTTATGCATTCATGATTTCAATGTAAAATGTTATCTGATCCCTTTTCTTTGTTGTCTAAATGTTGCATGTTGCTGACTTCAGGTTTTACATTTTCTTGTGAGTAAAAAGCTGCTATATCTGTGATTTTTCAGTATAAAAGCACATGAAGACAAACAGAGCAGCTTTCTGAGAGACAACTGTGATGCTGATTTGCTTTGCTGAGAACATTTCTGTGAGGACGAAGTTAAAATCAGCGGAGATTCGGAGAACGGAGCAGAGAAATGAGAGTTTTGTCTCCCCCAAAAGGCCCAGAAGCTCATAAGTCAGGCGGAGTGTTGGGAGGTTCCAGGTTTTACTCCTGGCTCAGCTGTCGACGGTGACAAATGGTTTTGATTTCTCAGCCTCCTATAATCTATTACTGAGCAGGAATCAAAAACTTCAGCGTTAGTCTGTAACGGAGACTTTACAGCATCAGTACAGCTGCAGAAACGACAGCAAACAGGAGAGAAAAATCAGCTTTTCTAAAAAATACTGCAAAATAATAAACTATTACAACCACAAGCGTGTAAATGTCTTGAAAATTATTGGAAATATGCACAAAAAATTGTAATTTCACATCATTTTGAAGACATATTGAAGAAAGGGGTAAACTATAAGACAGCACAGAATATTAGGGTTTAAAGTGAAGGTAAAATAAGACTAAATAAAATAAATATAAAAACAAAATGAAAAATAAATATAAAGTGAAAAATATAATGATGCGAAAATGCAATACAATAAATAAATAAATAAATAAAGTGAAAAATATAATTAAATAAAGTCAAAATAAAAGAAAATAGAGTGAAAAAATTAAATAAAGTGAAAATAAAATAAAATGAAATGAAAATAAAATAAAATAAAATAAAATAAAAACGGTGAAAAAATAAAATGAAAACTAAAATGAAGTAAAAATGCAATATAATAAAATAAAAATTTAATAAAGTGAAAATCAAATGGAATAAAATAAAGTACAAATAAAATAAAGGGAAAAATAAAACAAAATGATAATAAAAACAAAATATGTGAAATTAAATAAAGTAAAAATAAGATAAAATGAAGTGAAAATAAAAATAAAGTGGCAATAAAATAAAGTGGCAATAAAATAAAATGAAATAGCAGAAATAGTGAAGTCAGACAAACTGACTCCAACATATCCTCATATAACTTTTTTTCACAACATGATGATGATGATGATGATGCCTTTATTCTCAATTAAATAACATGTTTTATTCCATAAAAAAGATTTAAAACACCTTCACTAATTTATCAAATTTTCACAGATATTTTCTTTATGTTTAACAGATTAACCAGATAAATCCAAGTTTAATACTGTCAGTCATTTTCATTGTTTTTACAATATCCTTGGTAACATATTTAAACACTTAAAAGCCACACAGTACAATATGATGATACCAGTATTGTGCAATCGTACAATTGCTTGTACTTTCAGTCAAACAAATTTGCAGATGTTCCTGGCTTTCCTGGCTGTTGGTGTGATCAACTGAGCAGCTGAGTCCAAATCCACATTTTCTCACAGTCATGTGTCAGTCATGTCTCCTTTTTATAGCATTTTAGTCTCACAGAAACTCACAACCTACAGCTGTAAAGTCTGTTGGTGCTCAGGAGACTGGGTGTAAATGGTGAAATGCGGGAAAAATGACATTTATTGCTGCTATTTTGAACCGCAGCTGCTCATTAAGTGGAGCTGCAACATGCTGCTGACAGGCTTCAAGAGCTGGTGACTATTTCAAACCACTTGGAAGTAATTCATCCACTTGACTGAACTAGTTTATTTTCACAGCTGATGAAAGGACATTTCCTATGTCTGCATTTGTTTCTGTTTATTTACTGCAAAAAATATTCCAAATATATGACCTATTTAGTGCATTTCCAGACTCATACTGAGGTAAAATAACACTCAGAACACAAGCTGAGTTGTATTTTCATTGAAAAAATAACACTTTGAGCTGGAATTTTCAGGCTGAAAATGTTTCTGCATCAAAAGCACAGAGGGAGCTTAACTTTTATTGTGAAAAAAAGAGAAAATAAATGTAAATAAAAAACTCCCACTGTGATTAATGAAGCCTCAAAGCGCTAATCTGTGTGAGTCCGTCTCCCCAGCGTTCCCATCAGTGTGAAACAACAGCAGCTACGATTCATTAGGCCGATCGCCGAGGATTCACACTCCACTGTTTCTGCCGGATCACAGAAACTGACCTCAGGATCAATCCGCCACTTTCTTTTTCCTCTTTTTGTTTGATGAAGTAGAAGCTCTGCTGGACTCTTTGTGCACTGTGACGTTTTTGTGTTTTTTTGTTGTTTTTTTTTTATGTCCTCTGGGTGTTGCCCTGTTCTTACACTCGCACTTGTAAAAGCAACTATATTTCGATTAATTCAAAGTACAACAGTAGATAAAACAGCAAAACCTTAAAGCAGCTACAATACCATATCATAAAAAGCAAAACTATGATAATTTAGTGAGATTATCATGTCACTGTTGGATCAAGGCTCCTACCGAGACTGAAATAAAAGCTAAAATCTTCCATAAAGATTTAAACTGGCGGCACTTTGGATATTTCTCCATTACCCGATGAGGCAACACTGTTTGGAAAATGTGCAATGGACAAAAAAGAAGTTTAGCTTGCCATTTAAAAAGGCCACTTTTGCATCTAAAACAAAAAAAAGACCACAGTGTCACTAGCAGGCATCATTTGTCCTCATCATTATCACCTTAAATCAAAATCTGAGCCACGTCCTTTAACTTCTGTTTCACCTTTTGGTCTCTTCAAATGCCAAGACAGTCCTGCAATTAGATTCTCTGCTCAGTAGTATTACACCTTAGGACAAAGAGTATTCATTATTATTCATCCAGAAGCTAAAACCTTTCAGTATTTTTAACATTTTCCCAAAACAAGACACTTTAAGCTGATTATAAAGTGTGTTTTCTCTGTGTTGTTGCATTTCTGCTGCACCTCAAACCTCCACATCAACAAACCTTCAACGTGACCTTTTGTTCGCTAACAGGTTGAACGGAATAGAGTAACAAATCAAAGGCAGTCTTTGGGAGTTTGGCATATTGACAGCTTCCCAGCAGGTAGAAAACTCCACTCAATAAACCGTCTCAGTCCAGAACAGAAATCCATTTGGCTCAGGCCTCGGCAGCCTTTCACTCCATCAGCCAAAGGCAAGAACAAAAACAGAGACGGGAGGACAGACGCCAAAGAGACATGAAAATACAACTCGGTTCTTTCATAACGTGAAAAGAAAAAGGAGAAAAATAAAACCTGCAGGTGAGATTCAGGTATTCTTCTCATAGTTTTTAATGCAGTGGTGCTCTGCTGATGTACAATCAAGTGGAATCCAGTGAAAACATTGAATCATGCTCAATTTAATTCAATTTTTTTTTCCACAAGAATTTACAAAAAAATAAAGACCCATTTTGGGTCAAGGGGAAAACAGATTTCTACAAAATAATTTCATTTTATTAAAACTATAAAATAGGTGATTGCATAAGTATTCTCCCCCTTTAAAGTGACTCACCTGATTCAACACAGGTTCAGCCAGTTGGTGCTATAAGTGACAGAGTTAATGAAATGGTTCATCTGAGTGCAGTGAAGGAGTTACAATAAAGAGACATGAGGGAGGCCACCAAGACACCTATGACTCCTTTCAAGGAGTAACAATAAAGAGACTAGGGAGGGAGGCCACCAAGATACTTATGACAGCTGTTATGTGTTCTGCACCAGCCAAAGCTTTATGGGAGACAAAGAGAAAGACACTGTTGAAAAAGCTCACATTAAATCTGGACTAGAGTTCACCAAAAGACATGGAGACTCTGAAGTCAGTTGGAAGAAGGTTCTTTGGTCTGAGGAGACCAAAATGTAGCTTTTTAGCCACTATGTAACCAGTGTTTCCTCTACATTCATTCAGCAGCAGCGGCCTGTCATTCCTAAACCCCAGCCGCCACTCCTTCAGATTCCTTTTTTTTTTTTTTTTTTTTTTAATTGTCGCAAATACACCACCACCACATGTCTCCACCTTCATAGCAGAGCTCTGCACTGTGTCCGGTACTCACGAGTTCTAAGGTAAACTGCAGACAACTACCTTGCTCAGTATCTACTCTTTGATACGTCGGGTTAATACTGTTATTTGGGGGGGATGGGGGGGTTTGGAGAACCCAGGCGCAGATACAGATAAGTCAGACAGGTGGCAACAGAAACGGGTCTTTATTTTAACAAAAACCAATACAGAAAGGGGAAAACAAACCAGGAGATAAACTAAACCAAATCTAAGACAAGAATGAACTACAAACTACACCTACAAAAAAAACCACAGCTCAACTACAAAAAAAAACAAACAGGGATTAACTAACCGGACAACAAACAATAAACTTACTAAACCAGGGGAAACAGAACTAAGGGGGCAAAGCAGGCGGCCTCGGGGAATCCAGAAGTTAGTGGGGGGACAAAACTGGCAGACAGAAGGCTGGGGAATATCAATGAACAGGTCGGAGCAAAACAGTCCAAGTGGGGAAAAACCAGGATAGGGGGGAAGCAGGAGAGTCCAAGGGGCTGAAGCAGATGAGGGGTTCACAGGGCTTGGTGTGAGGAACTAAATCCAAGGAGGGGAAACAGAGTCAGTGACAGAATGTGAGTCAATGATCCAGCAGGGAGTGAATGAAAGCACAGAGCTTAAATAGGTGGAGGTGAGGTGGAGAACAGGTGAATGGAGTGAACTAATTACTGCAGCTGATGTGCATTACAGCGATCAGCAAGGTGCAGACAGGTGAGTGAGACAAGAGAGACAGACAGATGCAGAGACCAACAGACACAAACAGAGGGAGCCAGAGGGACAAGACAAGGAGAGAGAGACAACAGGATGAGTGAGAAAAATACAAAACAGACAGATGACAAAGACAGGAAGAAGGGAAAAGGAAGAAGAGGAAGGAGAAAGAAAGGCGGGAGCTGGAACAGGGGTCATAACAAATACGACGTTAATTACTCACGAGTAGCGAGAGCGTGTCATGTAAAGCATCCAGGCAGCAGGTCAGAGAGTCAGAGGAGCGTCGGCTTGGAAAATAGGGCAGCGACTTACCGGAGAAAAGTTATTAGCTTAAGATAACTCATAATATATTTTACAAGTTAAATAAACATTCCAAAATACTGATGTCCAGCTAACGTTACTTAACATATCGGTAGCTAAAGTTCATTGGGCCTGGTGCCAACTCAGTGTCTAACGTGAGAAAACTATTGATAGCATTAAGCTAATATCTACACTCCATGTATGAATAACTGCTGACTGCATTTTCAGATGAGCTTGTTCAAATACTTAAAATTTTTATGTTTTTTTACATTCAGCCTTTAAAAAGTTATTTTCAACTGGACATTCAATAAATAGGTTGTACAAGTAAAATCTGCAGTCAAGTGTCATTTGTTTAGGCGTCCCTGCTCCCGGAGATCCTGCGACCACTGCTGAAAAAATCCTAGAGGAAACACTGATTATTATAAATTCTTGTTAAAAAAAGACGAATTAAACTGACCATAACTCAGTGCTGAAAATAAAAGGGCAGCATTTGACTTCCAATTGCCCACTACTGTACATGAAGACTGCTTTAATATTTGAATTCAAACAAACATCCAAACCCTTTTCGTACATATAAATTAAATATGAAGTACTGAATAATGAAATTGGGGTTAAACTATAAATAAATCTTTTAAAAATACCATTCCTTTCTGTCAAACGGAACCTCTCAGCTGCATATTTCTGTTCCGCAAACGTGCTGAAGTCAACAAAAACATATGAACTTTATTTTCCCTACATATGACCACTTCCTAAAATAGCGGCTGCCTCTGCTGGGTGTGAGCGTCCCGTATGGAATACACCCGAGTTTCCAGGTTTGAAAGGAGGCTATGAGGTGTAAAGGTGACAGGGAGGAGGACACCTGCCATAGGGACATATGGGCCAACCAGGCCGTGATGAGATGGGATGTGACAGCCAATGAGATCCCTGGAGATCCACCTGAACCGGGGTCAAGCTATAGCTGTGGAGGCATCTGTGGGTTGGAGGGAAGTCCTCCGAGTCAGCTGATGCTGCAGGCATGATTCCACACATTCAGGTGTGATCGTAATGATAATGATGAGACCTGTGGGATTTAAAGCAGCAAGGAGCGTCGGTTTATACGACTCTTCACTGTGAAAGTTAAACACTTTTACTGGAATAAGATTCAGCTTTATTTATTAAAATACACTCAGATGGAGAATTTGTTTCTACACAGATAATTGGATCATTTAATTTAAAACCACATCTGTCCAAAGCAGTCAGGTTCTGTTCTGCAAACCTGCTACAGTTCACAGCAACATCACTGTTGTAGTTTGGATCTAACTTGCAAACATAATTCCACATCTTGTTCAATAAGCTGCAGAAAACAGAAACTCTGCTGTAGATGTGGGCTGCACAGTGGCTTGGTGGTTAACACTTGCAGCTAGAAGATCCCTGGTTCACATTCTCCCCTTCCTGGGAGCTTTCTGCATGGAGTTTGCATGTTCTCCCTGCATGCGTGGGTTTTCTCTGAGCACTTCAGCTTCCTCAAACAGTCCAAAAACATGCTGAGGTTAATTGGTAACTCTAAATTATCCGTAGGTGTGAATGTGAGTGTGATTGTTTGTCTCTATATGTAGCCCTGTGATAGACTGTTACCTGTCCAGTTGTCCCCTGCCTTCACCCTCAGTCAGCTGGGATAGACTCCAGCCCCCTGCGACCCTAGTGAGGATTAAGTGGTGTGTAGATGATGGACAGATGGATGCTGCAGATGTCAGGTCACAAGCAAATGCCTATTTAGCTGCAGCGTTTTAATCTATTGTTGGGTCTAAAAGGCATGACAGCTTTTTTTAAAAATCACCAAAATTAAGGCATTTATCAGAGCTATAAAGTGTAAAAACAGAAAATATCAAGGGATATTCAACTTTCCAACAGTCATTGAACTAGTCTTTTCTGACATGCAATTTATTTGAAAATTGCATGTTTAAATCCAAGCTTAAAATTGTGATATTTTATCAAAAATGATGGTATTTTCATAAACAAATTTACCAAAAAGCCACCATTTGTACCAAATGGCCTACGACCAACAAAAAAACTAACAAAAAAATCTGAGATTCATGTGAAAACAAAATATGGAAACCAATAAAAAAAAAATGCAAATACTAAATTATCTATAGTATGTAACGTCACCATTTTAGTTTCAGTGTTAATAAAAATCTGTGTACATTTGAGAAAATGTTGCACATTGTGCTTCCGGGTTTTGCAGTTTTTGTAAAATAAATAATCAGGGAAATTCAAGCGTACATTTTTCAGTTTTAAGATTTTTCTCACTTTATCTGTGTTGTGTTGACAGAAGACATGTCTGAGTTGTCTCTCCTTCTTCATGGTTGTTTCCACAGAGCTGCAGGACTTTAGATCGCAGTGGAAAAATGTTCACAGGCTTAATCTACAGTTTGTTTGCTTTTTGATTAATTAAATAAGTCGGTCCATCAAGCATCAGACACTTATTAAAGCTTCAAATCAACTGTCAAAAATCCAAAGATTTTTAGTTTATTATTTAATATGATAAAGAAAATATGCACATATTTAGATCTGAGAGACTGAAAGCAGCAAATGTTTTAGATAGAAAATTGAAAAGTTGCCATTTCCAACAAGGTGCAGAACTTTATATTCAGGTAAAACAAATTAGCCCATAGTGAGGAAAAATGGAAGAAGAGCAAACAGCACCCAGAAACTAGAGTTCAGAGGGTTAAACAGGATGGAAACTAAACAGATAAACCTATAAACTTTGGCCTGTTTAAGATGCTGGTGTGGTTCAGTCCTTACTCTCATTGTCTGAACAAAGATATAGTTTGTTTACTTTCATTCCTCTGAACTCCGTCTGCCAGCTGTAGTCTGGCAAACACAGACACTGATATTATCACCTCATAAAGTTATTATGCCTAAGAGTCTGCAAACAATTTCCTGCCTCTGGAGAGGCTCTTTAAATTAATGTTGTGTTCAGATGCAGTCTTTGGTTTTGATTAAACCCCTAAAAACTTGTCGCTGTGTATCAGAGTTACACATTTAGAAGATTTCATTGCATGAAAACAACCTGTTCCAGCCTTAAAATGTCCTAAATACAACGCTACATCATCATCTTCTTCAGGAAGTTGAGATATGTCTCCCAGAATGTTACTAAAACACCATATGGACATGTTGACAATGTAAAATAAACATAAATTTCATCAGACGAGTCGGGATCCGCCCAAATTTAGCTCTGTTTTGGTCTCCACCAACCTAATAACTGGATCTATAACTGCTACATGCACTTTCTCGACAATATTCTCCACATTTCACTACTATTACCATTTGGTGTTTGGGAATTAGCACATAGATAACAGTTATGTTCACCAGAACATCATCATTTTTGGAAACATTGGGTCTCAACAGAACACAACACACTGTCTGCTTGCCTTTAAAATTACTTTCCTGTACGACTAAAACACTTTTTCAAAACTTGTAGCTGGAAAACCTGAATTGTCTTTACCTCTTTAACTCTATTGAGAAACAACAATAGGTCTGCAGTAGTATTAAGAATAAACACACAATCCTCACTGTTGACCCACAACCAGTTTTGTGACCTGTGAAAACCACTGACTGTATACAAAGAAGCTAGAGCAAACCTGACATGACTACTTGGACTGAAACCTGTTTCCGAGGTCAGGCTTTCCTCTCGAGGTCTTGCTGCAAAAGGAATCTTGTGTCATACTTAATAATTCAAGGATTGCACATCTTTCATACCTTTGAACTCTGACCTCTGTATTTGTGCACGAGAGCACACAAAGTGGTGATTTGTGCATTGCTTCAGCCAGCAACAGACCTCCATTGTGCAGTGCATGCAGTTGGAAATAATAGGTTTCAGAAAGCAGTGGTGTTATTCTGTGTCAAAGGGTCTTAAGCCAACACAGAACTCTGAGTGAGGAGAACCATTATTCCTACACTAGCGTTAAATTTTCTCTTGTTCTGTACGTTAAAGAATCATCCACTGTTTGGTTTGGTTTACACACCAAAACTACTTTGTTAAAACATCACTGAAACATGGGTTGTCACAAAAACCAATCATGTCTTCAGGTTCCTTCATAAATTTCTTACAAACTACAGGTTCAAAAATATACATACAGCAATGCTATTATTAGGCTAAAGTTTGTTTTGTTTTGTTTTTCATTTCAAGCTTCTTGTTTATCTTGGACTCCTCTGGATGGAAGTGGTGCAGTTCAACTAAATGTGTTGTCTTTCTGACTCATACTTGTTTCTTCATCAGTCCACAGGTTCTTGGTGGGTTTGAGTCAGACTTTGTGGAGACCAGTCTAAAACCTTCATTCTAGCCGGATTGAACCATTTCTTTACCACGTCTGATGTGTGTTTGGCTCATTGTCTTGTTGAAACATCCAACTGTGTCCAAGATCAACCTTCTGCTGATGATTTTAGGTTTTCCTGAAGAATATGCAGGTAATCCTCCTTCTTCATTATTCCATTTATTTTGTTTAAAGCTCCAGTTCCACAGATCATGATACTGCTCCCTCCATGCTTGATGGTAGGTTTAGTGTTCTTGGGGTTAAGTGTCTCACCTGCTCTCCTCCAAACTTATTTCTGCTCAGTTTTTGTTCCATCTGACCACAGAACTTTCCTCCAGAACTTTCTTTGTCCATATGATCAGCAGCAGACTTGAGTGGAGCTTTCAGGTTCTGCTTGTAGAGGAAGAAGAACTTCCTTCTTCATGGATCCTCTCTGCTCATGTTGATGTAAAACACTGTGGACACTGACAGCTGTGTTCCAGCAGCTTATCATTCATTCAGACCTGCTTTCTGATGATTCCTGGTTGAATCTTGACCATCCTGAGTAATTGTCTCTCAGCAGCAGGTGATAGTTTGTGTTTTCTTCCTGATGGCAATAACACAACTGGACCATGAACTTTATACTTACAGATGATTTTGGGATCTGAAGCTGCTTTCAGATGGCTCCGAGTGACTTTCTAACTTGTTTGTGACAATAATTTGCTTTTTAAGATCTTTGTTGAGCTCCTCAGATTTTCCTACTGTAGTGTTTGAGTCTAATGATTGGATCTAATGGGTTTTAAACTGGCTCAGAGGAGTCAGCAGCTGTAGTCAATCGTAATCACTCATGAGAAGTTAAGAGGCCATAAAACTAAGAAAATTAGATTAACAACTTTGTACATCACCAAAACTCATAACTGAATTTGCTGTATGTGTATTTTTGAACCAGTAGATTTTGTCATATTTTCAGAAAACCTGTAATAAATTTCTCAAAGAATCAAAATGCACAATTGCTTTTCTTTTTATTTGTAACAAAAATTCATGTGTTTCAATGACCTCATCATAGAAGTCATCAGAAATTCAAGACTGCCATTTATATTCATGGTCTCTACAAGTGGATGTAAACTTTCGTTCATGACCGTAGGACTGTGTTTTTGTGTTGACAGGTCACTTTAAGCAGCAGTTCAACACTTGTGCTGCTCTGAAGTTAAGTTGTGTTGAACTTCTTCCTCTGCAGCTCAGAGCAAATCCTGTAGCACTGAAAGATTCATTCTGAATTTCTTTTCATTTCCACAGCATAATCTCACCCTGCTGCATCCTCCCAACGCGCCGGAGTAACTGGATGTTCGTACGGCATTACAAGAGTGAGGATCTTAGGAAAAGGCACATCGCTCTGTTTGATATGCAATGAAGAGACATGTTTCCCCCTTACAGTATATCTCAGATCGTTAGTCGTCACTTTTGTCTGTTTCTTATTCACTCAGGCTCCTCCGAGTCGGTGGAACTGAAGCATGAAGACCGTGGGAAGAGTTTTTTTTTTTCTTACAAGGCCAAGTGTTTGTGTGGACATGTGGGTGTGAGCTCCTGAAGCTGAAGGAGATGAAGCGATCGTGACTTCCAGTAATAGAGACCTGATGACGCCTCTATGTGACCACTTACATAAGTTGTGGCACGCATCAATTTTATGTTAATAATAGGTCTTTAAACTATTCAAATAACATTGAAATAGCCACATCTGCTGTACATGGGCCCACACGGTGGCAAAATGTATTCAAAATACAAATTAATAGTTTTTTTCAACTATTTTTTGGAAAAATGTGCTGTTATTTTACAGATTTTCCCTGTTATGTGAAAGTACACACAATACCTAGTAAAAACACAGAGAAAAAATATTTACATATTAACTTAATAATGTAAATAACATCCACATGAAATATATATATATGTATTTTTAGTATTAGACAATAAAATTTTCCTATTTTTACATCAGTTAGATGAGCAAAATCAGCCTTATTTTATAGATATTTGCTGTCGGTGAAAGAAAATTGATGTATATTAAGGAAAATGTTAAATGATTTTTCTAATTTTTTTTTACAGATTTTCTGAGTATTGTGAAATGACACATCATATCTGATAAAATCACAGATTTTTAAAAAAAAATTGTGACAGGTCATGTCACAATTTTTACTTCATCTACAATCGCAAAATCAACCATATTTTATAGATATTTGCTGCTATTTGGAGTAAAAATTATGTATATTAAGGGCTGAAAAATGGTAAATAATTTTCCTTTTTTTACAGATTTTTCCTGTTTTGTTAAATGACAGATAATATTTATTAAAATTAACAAAAACAATTGTAATTCTGACAGTAAAATTAAAGTATTTTTACTTCATTTAGATTAGCAAAATCAATCTTATTTTATAGATATTTGCTGCCAGTATTTATTTCAGTATTTCACAGTTTTTTAATGTAGTTTTTTCGGCCAGATTTTCACAGTTTTAATGGATTTGTTTCACAGTGTACATGTGTGTACAGGACGACTTGTCTCCGATTACGTTTTGATATTAGTGGACGAGATCTCAAGGTGGAAACCTTTCAGTTGACATTATTTTGTCTCATATACTGTCCTCACAGTCCAGAATCAGCTGCTGTGTTCACATTGAATCATGTTTTAAAATGCAACAACTGCATCCACGAAATTCAAATAAAGAAACTTATTCCTCCGCCTGAGTTTTATTTTCTCTGATTCAAAATTCCTTTGGATGGTACTCAAAGTGCTAAAATAGTCCTTTAAAGTTTAATTAGGATTAATTAGATCATGAAGGGGATTAGGATGTGACACCGAATCATGAGGGTTAGTGGCAGAGGGAGTTGATTTAATCTGTTAAGGTGCCGACAGACATAATAAGACAGGCGTGCATGCAGGTGTAGATCAGCGGTTATTGATCCGTCAGAGTCCTGCTGGTTTTCCTTCCAGTGATCTGATCAGGGAATATCTTACACCTGGGATGTCGGGTGAACCAGAGGACCAGGAAGAAGCAGCAGCAGACTGTGAGCAGATGTGTTTGTTGCTGATGTGCTGAGTTTACCTGGAACTGATGATAAATTGTTCTGACAGCAGCTCTCAGGGCGGCACAGCATCCGAAAAAACTCCTGTAACACAAAACTGCATTGTCAATTAGATTTTCGGGGAAATGTACTTCCTCCCGGATTCCTTTTGTTTGTGGCAGATCGCAAATAGAATCCAGATCAACATATCTTTGACATTTATTTTATTGCTTTACTGTCACGCCTTGATGTATTAAATGAGACGGGCCTTGTCTCCGTGGCAGAAAATGGAGAAGAAGCAAAAAAACATCTTGTGGAAAAGTTGTATTTTAACCGAAATCATAATATTTTCCTAACTAAGTAGTTTTGGTGGTAAAACTGCACCAAACAGTGATCCTCATCTTAACCCAATCTCCTCAAAATTAAATTCCTATACAACTAGAATGTGTATAATGCATTTTCAATTACATTTTGCAGGAAACATGATATGATATGATGGTATTTTGAACTAAATGTAACAACAAGGTCTTTCCTTTCGATCGCTGTTTACTTTCAGTTTTTGCTCGCTTTCTGGTTCAATTTAAACACCAAAACTATGTGGGTAAGCTCAGAAAAATTTGATGCTTTGTTGGACACTTTTAGATGTTAGACGCTTGGTTGAGATTTGGTACCAAAATAACTTGGCTAGATTACGGAAAAATGCCATGATTTGGGTTAAAATAGGACTTTTTCACTACATGTTTGGAGATTTTTCACCATTTTCTTAGTGAGCAGGTAAAACATCCAATATATGATTAGCTGGCTGAAAAGAAGTGACAGTAATTCAATAAAACACTTAAGAAAGATATGTTGATTAGAAATGTCTTTGTGATACATCACAAACAAGAAAAACACCCAGAGAGCACAGTACTCCGCCAAGACTGTTCATTCCCTGACCTTGCGCTGAGCACAGGCGTGTGCTATGCATGTGTACGTTATGTACGGATACTGAATCGCGTGACCTAATTTCGTAGCGGGCAGCGGGAATTGATGGGACTCAGAAACACCCCCACAATTTAATCAGTTGTTCCTTGTATCATTTCCGATAACTCCACAAGTGTTGGATTTGTAGTAGGTTCGCAATCATGTAGTCGTCAGCAGGCAGCTGAGGTAGTGTTCACTTGTTGTCATGGTTACCGTGCTACTATCATAAGCCGTGCCACTATTTCAATGGGAAATCTTTAACAAATCCGTGGATCCAGACTATAAGCCGCATCACTGCCAAAATCTAATCACTTGGTCCTTGTGTCATTTCTGAGCTTCCCTGAAAATTTCATCCAAATCCATTGGTCTGTTTTTGAGTGATGTTGCTGACAGAGGAAGGATTCACGTACGCCAATCATCACATAACTCCGCCGCGTTCCTTGGCGGAGTAACAAACATAACCCAGCAGAAATTACATTTCCTTGAAAATGTCATTTAGAATGCAAGTTAGCTGTACATAGAGGTATTTTTGTGGAGACTGGGGTAGGTAAACATACTTTAAAATGTACCTGCAGTTTAACTGTTTAAGAGAGTGTTACTTCGTCCTAAAGTCAAGAAATCAGTCATCACATATTTTTGGTTGTTTGTTCTTAACATGTTGAGCACAATCAGTGTAGCCCGTGTAGTTCCATCCACCAGAACTTTCTCTGCATACACTCTAATATATGTTTCCTGCATCTAAAAATGTTCCAAGCTTTCATTTCACCATTTTCTCACTATGTATTATCTAGTCGACTGTCAATCTGAACTTCAGACGTTCTAATGTGATCTGCAGGGTTTTTTTTATCATGAATGTCTCTGGTGAGTTTATGGTGAAAATTAAAAAATGCACATTACCTTTTGTTCCGTCTCAAAAGGTTTCACACAGGATGTTCTCCTGAGAACGCTGGAAGAAGAAAGGTTTCCTCGTGCATTTGATCTGACTCTGATCAAAGAGCGTCATCGGCGCGTTCAACTTTACATTTCATTTTTCTAACATGGACTCCTGGTGGCTTCACTCCACCGTCACGGTTCCCAAACAGACGAGGCTCATTAAACTTTAATTTCTGTCCACGTTTTGCCCCAGTCATGAGTTCTCGCGCTGCAGAGTCTCGACACCCCTTCAGGCGTAACCTCACGTTCCCGTACATGAAGCAGAGTGGAGGTCATCAGCAGTCAGAACCGTCTCCCACTGATGCTCCTTGACTGCCATTGACCTACTTCCAGCGTAATGAGAGCCGGCAGACTGACGCCTGGTGGTTTCCTCCTCAGAGGATTCTCCATCCTGACAATTATCTGAAGGCTGCAGTATGACTGACCTCATTCCAGCAAGAATTTCACTTCAAGTCCAACTCCTCTCAGTCGTTCCTCTACATCCCAGCAGAAGTAAAAACATTAAAATGCTCTGTGACAATGAAGAAATATGTATTTGAAACACACAATTTAACACCCTGAGCTCTATGTTTGCATCCTGTCTTTTTTTTAAATGGCAAAATTATATCATTTATCAAAACCAGAAACTGTAAAAACAGAAAGAATCATGGGATTTTCAGCTTTTTGAACTAATCAAAACCTTGAACCAATCTTATTTGACAATGTAATTCAGCATAAAATCTTGACATTTCAAAATCATCACTTTATTTTACATGTCTCTTTTTTTAAATCACCAAAAATAAACCGTTTGCGTATAAGAAGAATAAGTCAGTTGTGCCCCGTACATGTGGACTCTAACTGACCCCTCAGGGTCACTGAGTCAACCCTAACTATAAGCTTTGTCAAAAAGGAAGGTTTTAAGCCTGGTCTTAAAAATAGAGAGGGTGTCCGCCTCCTGAACCCAAACTGGGAGCTGGTTCCACAGGAGAGGAGCTGATAACTGAAGGCTCTGCCTCCCATTCTACTTTTAGAGATTCTAGGAACAACAAGTAAGCCTGCAGTCTGAGAGCGAAGAGTTCCGTTATTACTTCTATCTAAACCAAAAATAAATAAGAACACTTACTAAAGCTTCTGGATACCAGTAAATCCAGTACCAACTACATGGAGACAACAGAGTAACACAGGATTATAGAACAACATCTAAAGCCCAGTTTTAAACCATTAAATACCAAATTCCAGACCTGACTACATTCAAAACTTCAGTAAACAAATGTCTAACTAACCCAGTTAATACCACCAGCCCAGATTTAGCCCAAAACTTAACTTTAACTCAGTTTAATCCAGAACAGACCGATTCTATGTGGGCCAAAAGCAAACTACATTCAAAACCTCATTGAACAAAAGCCTAAATCAACTTTTGTCTGGAAATAACTAGGAGGTCTTTAAGATATGATGGAGATTGGTCAGTAAGAGCTTTGTATATCAGGAGAAGGATTTTAAATTCTATTCTAGGTTTCACAGGAAGCCACCGAAGAGATGCCAGTATAGGAGAAATATGATCTCTCTTGCTAACTCCCATCAGTATTCTCACTGCAGCGTTTTGGATCAGCTATAGGTTTTTCAGAGAGCTATTGGGACAACCTGATAGTAAAGAATCGCAATAGTCAAGCCTGGAAGTAACAAATGCATGGACTAGTTTTTCTGCATCACTCTGAGACAGGCTGTTTCTACTTTGTGCAATATTTCTAAGGTAAAAGAAGGAAGTCCTACATATATGCGTTTTTTTAATAATATATTGCATTATAATGCACAAAAAAATGAACCACAGTCAATAAAAATGTGCCAGAAGCAAAAAAAAAAACAACAAAAAAAAACACCCAGAAACTGCTGCTTGGAGGGTTAAACTGGAGCCACATACTATTATATGCAGTTTTTAAACAAAACAACTACTAAGGAAGTTTTCAGACAACTCCAAGTGAGGAAAAACTGCACTTAAGTCCTTTGTTAAATGGCTGAACCTGCTTCTCGTTTCCAGGTGAGAAAGATGACAGACACTCAGTCATCTTCTTCCTCCATCATCCGGCTCTGCAGAGTGGAAACAGCAGAAATAAATAGTGGAGGTGTGCGAAACGGGGGATTTTCTGCCCATCATCATCCTGCAAATGAGACATTATCCGACTAATTTACAACAGAATTCAGCCTTATTTAGCCGATGTGGCCTGCAGAGAGCTGGAGGCTGCTTCACATACCTGAGGATCCATTTAAAGATTAATACTGGATCAGCCCCTGCAATCAATTTAATGCTGTACATTCTGTCAGTGTATTGTAGTATTTCTAAGTATGTGGTTACAGCATCTGTCAAATCATTCAGGTGGTATGAGTTTTTGTTCGAATCAGACAAACCAGTTTGACATTTTCAGTTTCATTTTGTTTGTGTTCTTAAGGAGGGATAACTTTTTATCATGAACTGCACTTTGTGGAAACTTAAATTAGCAAATCTTAAATTATATTAATACAGTCAAAAGAGTCCAATAAAGTGCAAAAATTAATGATATATTCACAATTTACTGCTATTTTAACAATTTTCCCTGTTTTGTTAACTTTCAAACTTTCAAATTTCAAGCAAAATCACAGAACAAAATATTAGTTTACCGTTTTTTTTTTTTTTTAAACTTTTTTAAAGCCCAAAACTATAAATAATGTCCATGTCAAAAATCAGTATTTGTAAAATTAGTAGTTTTTTTCTTTTACGACTTTTGACCATGAATGACATTTTTTACAGTATTTAAATCAGCTAAAGATCGAATGATTTTACATCCATCCATCCATTATCTATACACTGCTTAATCCTCACTAGGGTCATGGGGGGCTGGAGTCTATCCCAGCTGATTTAGAGTGAAGGCAGGGGACACCTGGACAGGTAACCAGTCTGTCACAGGGCTACATACAGAGACAAACAATCACTCTCACATTCACACCTACGGGCAATTTAGAATGATCAATTAACCTCAGCATATTTTTGGACTGTGGGAGGAAGCCGGAGTACCCGGAGAAAACCCACGCATGCACAGGGAGAACATGCAAACTCCATGCAGAAAGATCCCGGGAAAGCCGGGACGCGAACCAGGGATCTTCTAGCTGCAAGGCGAAAGTGCTAACCACTACGCCACTGTGCAGCCCTGATTTTACATATATTTGTAATTATTTGAAAGAAAAAATATGTCAATAAGGGACTGGAAATTGTGTCTTGTTTGTGTTGTTTCGTATCTTGTTTTTGTTCTGTGTTTTATTTGAGTTTTGTGTGTCATTTGCATCAAATTCTCTCTTGTTGATGTTATTTTGTGTCTTGCGTTTCTTTTGTATGTTGCGTATGACATTTTTTGTTGGTTTGTTTGATTTGGAGGATGGTCGACGGCAGACTGCTCACAGCTGTTCATGATAGAAATCAAGACAGGAGGAGGAGCACAGCGGCCCAAGTAACAATAACAGTAACAGTCATTTTGTGTCTCATTTGTGTCGTTTTGTGTCTTGTGTCAGTTTATGTCCTGTTTGTGTTATTTTGTTTCTCGTTTGCATCATTTTGCGTTTCATTTGGCCATTTTCTATCTTGTTTGTGTCATTTTGTCTCTCATTTGTCTGATTTTGTGTCTTGCTTGTGTCATTTCGTGTCTCATTTATGTTGTTTTGTGTCTGATTTTTCTTGTTTGTTCTTTGTGATGTTTTGTTTGTTTTTTTGTGACAGTTTTATCTCCTTTCTGTCCTTTTATGCTTTATGTCCGTCCTGTTCTGTGTCCTTTGTGATTTTTGTGTCTCAATTTTGTCACGTTGTGTCTAATTTTTCTTTTTGGTCTCGTTTGTGTTGTTTTGGATCATTTTGTGTTAAATTTTTTGGCTGTTTTCACAGCTCATTTTTAAATCTTCAGATTTTTTCTTTACAGTTTTTATCATATTTTGGGGAAAAAAACACCACTGTCAGCAGGTGACTATTTTGCAGTAATATGTGTCTCCATCTTTAGCTCAGTATTTATCGCCACAACATTCTACTAATATCTTCTGATATCCATCTTTTCTTGTTAGTCTCTGATAAAAATGAAATACACAAACGTCCAGCCTCCACTAAGGAGACAGATTCAGCTTCCTTCATGCCATGTTGCCTTTTCCTTGTTACCCAGAATGCATCGCTCCTGCGGGACCAGAAGAACAATTGGAGAATAAATCATGAAGGACCTTAAAGTGTGCTGCAGCATATTATCCGGCTCTAATGAGATGTGATTTAGGAAAATACCATATTTCTGCAGCATCATTTGTACAGTTATGCTGCAGTAAAAAGTACAAGCAGAGAAAATAACTGTGAAAGCTGCAGATAAACTGAGAATTATTGTGATTTCTCTCATCAGCTAATTAATTCCACCTGTATTCAACCCTTGTTGGCCAAGTTGACACTCAATCGTCCAGACAGCCTTACATAAGAGGAGGAAGCTTCAATTTTTTCTGCTCTGAGGTCATCTTCTCCTCATTTGCTCTCCTATTATTCCTCATACGTCTTATTTTTTTATTTTCTGCCCACTGCTAGTTGAAGTTTATATGTTTTTCCTCCCATATGTCACAAACAGAAGCGCAGCGCCACAGAGATTCCAGCAGGATGATGAAAACCTTTAAATGTTTTCCTGCTATATGATGTTTTGACGCATGTGACAAAGGCTGATGTTTGTCCATTAGGACGCTGTGGCTCCAAGGATACTGCCTGACGTGTGAATGTTTGGCTGCATGTTGTGAAATGTTCCACCAAATATTCCTCAAACTGTGGGATTTTCACCAGGTGTCCAACACACAGTCATGAACTAAAGTTTACATACATTTGTAAAGACCGTGTGTAGTTTCCAGTGACTCCTGTAACTGAGTTTTATGAGAAGGAATCTTCGAAACACATGAATCTTCGTCACACAGAAACAATCATGGATTTGGTTCTTTCCCAGATTTATTATAGGCTTTCTGGAAATATGACAAAATCTGGCTCAACATTTTACATACAGCAACTTAAATAATCAGTCTTAGTGATGTAGAAAGTTGTGTTAATCAAATTTTCTTAGCATCATGGCCTCTTAACTTTTCTTGAGTGATTACTATTGACTACAGCTGCTGACTCCTCTGAGGCATTTTAAATTAGACACATCTGACCCACTGAAAATATGGAATATGACAAAATCTGCTGGATCATAAATATACAAAGAGAAGTGTTAGAATTTGGTTAAATTTGTCCATTTCCACCTCTATTAGGTTCTTTTGGTTTCAAGCTTCTAGTTTATCTTTGACTCCTCTGCACAGAATTGGTGCAGTTTAACTAAATGTGTTGTCTTTCTGATTCAGACCTGCTTTATGCTGATTCCTGGCTGAATCTTGACCATCCTGAGTAATTGTTTCTCAGCAGCAGGTGACAGTTTGTGTTTTCTTCCTGATGGTGGCAGTAACACAACTGGACCATGAACTTTATACTTACAAACAGATGATTTTGGAATTGAAGCTGCTTTCAGATGGCTCCAAGTGACTTTCTGACTTGTTTATGACAATAATTTGTTTTTTCAGATCTTTGCTGAGCTCCTCAGATTATCCCAATGTAGTGTTTGAGTCTAATGAGTGGATCTGATGGGTTTGATTTAAACTGGCTCAGAGGAGTCAGCAGCTGTAGTCAACTGCAATCTCTCATGAGAAGTTAAGAGGCCATGAAAGTAAGAAAATTAGATTAACACAACTTTGTACATCACTAAAACTCATCGTTAAAGTTGCTGTATGTGTATTTATGACCAATCAGAATTAATCATATTTCTTGAAAAACTTTAATGAATCTATGAAAGAACCAAAATGCATGATTGTTTTTTGTGAGAAGTGGATGGAAAATGTTCTCGACTGTAATTTTATCTCAATGCTGCAAAATCGTCACTGTTCACTGAATTGTTCATAGAAAAATAATATAAAAAATCTAGTGCAGGCATTCATAAGTTCAAGTTCATTTAGTTGCCCCCAGAGGCATATCAGCTATTTGAAGAAACAAACAACTGTCTAATCAGCGCTTGTCAACACCAAATAATAAGTCCCTGAAGAATCTAAACTTTCTTATCAGTGCAGAATTTGTGTAGTTTTTGACACGTTGACCGCAGCAGCAGCAGCTCTTCAGTATCTCTACAACAGACTTTCATCAAAACAGTACTTACAAATGGGAACAGAAAGTAAAAATGTTTAACCGCCAAACATCAAGGGTGCTGAGAAATTATATATATATATAAAAACCTTACATCTCATTACCCTTTTTCTTTATCTCAAATTATCATGAATTTTTTACTTCTCAGATTCTCGAGGCTTCTCGAGAACGTTGCCTCGGGCGTCAGAGTGGAGCATGTAGTTACTGAGAAATTAACCTGCAAACAGAAAAACCTGCCAAAGTGAGATATTTCAGATATCTGTAGCAGTGAAGGTTTAATATCCATCCAGTCACTGTGGTTTAAATACATTTCTGTCCTTCGTGTGAGTGAGTCAAACCTTCCCAACAATTTAACCTTCTTTGACAACAAAACACGTCCTTGTGGCAGAGCAGCAAATTTAATTATTATTCCATCAACACGTGATTATTTCTGAGTCACATTAACCTTGAATAAAATCTCTAAGCTCCATTTTTAAAAGAACATCCACTATAAGTGATACCTGATCAATTCCAAGGTGAAGAATCCAGTCAGGTGGTGCTTTTCTTTTCTTATTTACTTCCAAGAAAGAAATAAAAAGCTGTTTGGCATCAATTAAACGTTTCGTCTCCAAGACTCAGTCACCAGATGATTGTGTTTGTGAAGAATCACTTCATGTGAAGCAATCCAAACTCAGAATGAAACTCTCAGCAGAAGACGCACTTAAGAACCTCTCTGAGGCTCAGAAATAGACTGAAACCAGATAAAAGCATCTCTGTCCTCAATTCTCACTTTTAATTAGTTTTACAGGTGTTTAAAAGAAGTTTCATTTCAGAGTTATAAGGGTCATTCCAGAATTGGAGGACATCTTACGTACCACTCATCAAATTTCAAATAATCCATGTACAAAATACTAAAACATGCAGTTATTGTGTAAATTTACTTGTCCTGAGACCAAAACTAAAAGAAAATAGGTGCAATCTGTAGTTTTCTCTGTCATCCACCAGGTGATGATGTTTCCTCTCTTCCTCGTCACGTCCGCAGCTCTAAAACCTCCTCCTGCTGGGTGTGTAACACTGAAGTGCTTCCCCTGCTGAGGTTGTAATTTTTTCTTCTCTACATTTCGGCTCTATCTGATGCGTCCTGTGCAGCATAAAGCAGCAGTTGGTGGACAGCAGCTTCCTGTGGAGCTGACTGATCGTTTCAGCTCAACGGTCCCACCGAGCTGCAGCTTCCCGCTCCCATGTCGACTTCATGGCCCTGCGAGGGAACAGAAACGGCCAAAAACTGACCTCGTGTGCACATTTGTTTGACTAAAAGGCACAAAAGCGAGATTTCCTGTCATGCATTTCAGGGTTTAAACTTCCTAAACATGACATTTGATCAGAAACCCTTAGCTTCGACCCAAACTGAACCAGCAAACCTTCAACTTATCTGCACACGTTTTCACTTTAAAAGAACACAAACTGCAAAATGTCTGTTTCATTCATCATATTCAGGCTTCAGTTAACAGGAGGGCTGACCAGAGCAAGCAGGAGGATGGTGATGATGCAGCAGGGATCAGGTGTTTCTCTGCAGGTATATTTCAAACATCAGACATGTGCAGCTTTACTGACATCTAGTGGCCAGCAGGGAGAATTACAGCAACACTGGCAGGTGGGGCTTTAAACCAGTTTGAACAGTAACTTTACTGCAAATGAGCTGAAACAGTGGAAACAGTAATAATCTTTAAGTGTCCTGCAAACTTTCCCCATCTAATCTGTAATTTGAGCTAATATTTCATGCAAAAGGTGAATTTCATGAAGTGTTTAAGGGCAACAAGCTGCAGAATAATGATTTTGTCTCAGTGTAAAGGTTAAGATCAATAATGGTGAAATTATAATCAACTTTATGTCCTATTTTCATAGTGTGTGTACATTTATTTATTAGATATGCTAAAATATGCTGTCAGAGATGCTAAATTATCAAGATGATTTAAAAATATATGCACAGAAGAAAATGTCAATTAGATCTTGTGGCTCATCATTCAGATCACCAGATGTACAAAAACAAAGATTATGCAAGATTTAAAGGAAATCTGACCTTTTGTACCCAAAAAATAGCATGATCAAATATAAAAATTTTACATATTTGTGCTTTTCAATGTCTCTAAATCCTCAAACTTTCTGACAATTTTCAGGTTTACAGGTAAACATAAAGAGATTAAAATGTGGACCTCAGTGTTTGTGCTGTTTATATGGGAAAATTGGCATCATTGTGCTATATTTTGAAGTGTTCACAGCTCAGTTTTGAAGCAGATTTCTGTCTCACTGCTCACTGGGTTTGCACTTGAAACTTCTTTTTAATTCATAAAGGTTTTTAGAGTTTTTTTTTTTTTTAAGTTTTTCTGCAGATTCCTCATTCAGTCTGATGTTTCTGTTTCACAAAGACATGAAACACTGGATGAATATGTGAATAACTGCATTGAATTCAAGCTGGAACACAAAAGAGGTGAAATACAATCCGAAGGAAAGCAAAGAACAAACAGAATATAATAAATACCAAAAGAGAGGAGACTTATAACAAAAATGCTAGTGACATCACAGATTTTTTTTTTACAAATTTACATGTTAACTGTAAAAATAAAAAAAATCTATCAAAAATCTGTATTTTTACAATTTTTTTTAACATAAGCTTACTGTTTGTAGTAAATTACAGATCAAGTCTAGCAATATCACAGATTTTTTTAAAAACAAATTTACATAAATAATTTAAAATTTAAAAAATCTTCAGAAATTCTGTATTTTTACAAATAGTAATCATTGTTTTGTTTATTAATTTTGCTGTGAAACTGCACCGTAGTAAATCACTTTTTTAAAATATTTTTATTTTCGTATCTTACAGATTTTCAGTGATTTTTTGTTAAATTACAGATTAAAAACTTTTTTTAAACAAATTTACACGGTTACTGTAAAATTAAAAAACTGATCAAAATGTGTATTTTTTTTTTTTTTACAAATTATAGTTTTGTAAAAAATACTACAACTCGGCTCCACAGTTGCAACAAAAACTCGGAGACAACCACTGTACGGTACACAGCCTGAACTTTAGGCTGGAGAACTCCTGCATCAAGTAGGTTCATTTTCAGGATGTGTTTCATATTGTCTTTAGATCGTTTATCACCTACATCCACTTTAAAGTACTCCGCTATTTTCACCAATTGCTCCCGTGAACAGCGGTCTAACAGCTCCTCTGATGGAGCTTTCAAAAAAATCTTCCACCGAAACCATGACTCAGCAAAAACCGAATAACCACAATAATACCGACAGGCTTAATCAGCTGTTCTGTCACTAAGCTCTCTGCAGCGGAAACAGCTGACTGGTCACCGTGGCTCCGTCCCTCTAACTGCCTCCACCAGAATCTAACTGGTCCCTCTAAGTCTTCAGGTGCTACTTGTGGCGGGTATTTACGCACTGATCTCCCACAGGCCCGGCGAAGCAACCGAGGATCGGCGACTCCACCTGCAGCCTCGGACGTGCTCCCGAGACAACCGCTCCAACCACGTTCCCACCACACTACCGACCCCGAAACCGACTGCAAGGGAGTTCCCTCTGAAGCCTAACAGGGACAGAACCTCCTAAACAGAATGAATGAACAACGGAATGAATGAACAACGGAATGAATGAACAGGCCACACAGCGTCACTCCCGACACTACAAAGCACCTGAGTCATTCATAAAAACCACAGTCTCCGCCCACAGCGGTACTCACCCCGTTAAGCTACCACTGTTTACACTGGTTGGATTGTTTGGACGAGCCCCCATTTGTTACAACGGGGCTCCACAGTTGCAACTAGGGTGACCAGATCTCAATAAACCAATTGTGGGACAAAGAGCATATTTGTGTGGGACAATGTGGGACACTTACCAAAGCTGAGAGGAGGGTCTGGCATGTACTGTATCGCTTCACGTCGTAATCCCCACCGTGTGAAACGGAAAACGAACTCTGGTAAACTTCACAGAAAACTCTCTGAGAATCACCTTGCACCGGCTTCACCCAGTGATATGTAGTTTCCCAGTCTTTGTTGAAGCTGCATCGCCGCTTCTTTGCTGTACTTTCCATTATCTCCGCCAAAATCCACAGTTTAGTGTTTGTGTCTGCTTTGCGGTGTGTCGCGACCGGTCGCAACTGGCACAATTTACGGCAACTGACAACAAGGTGCGGCAGCAAGACACTGACAGGTTAATCTGGTCGTGACCGCACATCTATGCTGTTTGACTAGCAGAAAAAAGCCAGATAAAAAAACAAAACTCCTAGCATCTGTCCTTTAGAGTTTTAACTTTTGAAAATTATAGCTGCCAATCAAAATGCGAGACAGCGTCTCAATGGGCGGGACGTGGAAAAAGGGATGAAAATGCTGTGCAGTTCCGCACAAAGCGGGACACTTGGTCACCCTAGTTGCAACAAAAACTCGGAGACAACCACTGTACGGTGAAAAACAAAGGTTTATTGCCAACTAAAAGCAGTCCACAATGCCGTCAAGGCCCAAACGACACAAAAACCCACAGGTGAGGCTGGATCTCCACAGACACCAGCTCCTGTCAGCGAACCCCGTCTGGACTGCAGAGGAGAGCAGTTAAATGCAGCTGAGCCACTGATTGCAGGTGTGGCTCAGTCAGGTGGAGACCCTCAGCTCCCGATCAGGTACACCTGGTGTCAGCTCCCGATCAGCTACACCTGGTGTCAGCTCCCGATCAGGCACACCTGGTGTCAGCTCCCGATCAGCTACACCTGGTGTCAGCTCCCGATCAGCTACACCTGGTGTCAGCTCCCGATCAGGTACACCTGGTGTCAGCTCCCGATCAGCTACACCTGGTGTCCAGACGAAGGGTCGTCACAACATAATTATACTGTAAAATTGCACAATGGTAAATCACGTCTTTTATTTGTTATTTTACAGATTTTCAGTGATTTGTTTGTTGAATTACAGATAAAATCTGGTAACATCACAGATTTTTTTTAACGAATTCTCATTAACTGTAAAAAAAATCCATCTAGCAAAAATCTGTATTTTTTACAAATAGTAATTTTTAAACATATTTTTTCTGTAAAATTGCACTGTGGTGAGTCCCGTTTTTTTTTACGTTATTTTACAGATTTTCGGTGATTTTTATTTTTTAAATTGCAGATAAAAATCTAGTAGCATCACTTTTTAAAAAATGAATTCACGTGTTAATTGTAAAAATAAAAAAATACATCAAATGTCTATTTTTACAAATAGCCATATTTTTAAGTTTACAGTAAATTGCACTGTTTATTTTACTGTGTTTAAATCAGAAAAAATATCTATAATTTTTTTCAAATTTTGTGATTATTTGAAAGACGTGTGGTAATTTTTTTTCAAAACATTTAATGTCATTTTCAGTATTTTTACAGCTTTTACATGTTGCAGTATTACACCATTTTTAAAGTACTTTTTCTGGCACCCTTGTTGCCAGATTATTTATTTATTTATTTAACAGTGTAGTTGTTGCTTTGTTTTCCTGTCAGTTAGAACACCCTCATGTCAGACCTTGTCCTGTTCTGAATGTGAATGTTATCGATCGCTGCGTTTGTTGTGTCACTCTTGTTTTTGTGCTGAGGGAATCATCAGGATCAATACAGTGATTATAAAACTCAGGCAGCGATTACAAGCAGCGACGACAGATGTTGTGATTATCAGACTGCAGGGATCATATCAGGATTATATCCGTCCAGCTCCACAGATTATAGTTTTATCTACGAGCTGATCAGAGCTTCGCTGCTGTCTGACACAACTACGACTCCCACAGAACTACAACAGACAGAGCTACAACAGACAGAACTACAACAGACAGAACTACAACAGACAGAACTACAACTCCCACAGAACACAGTCCATCGTGGCGTTAACACAAAGACTTAAAACTCATGCAGAGGGAGGAGATGAAGCAGAAAGATCTGGATTCATAACGGAATTTAGAACAAAAATATGAGATTTTCTTTGTCGTTGGCATTACTAGAACCTCTGAGCGGCTGGATTTCATAAAGATATTGAAGTCCATGTATTTAACTTTCTAGCACCTTTTGGAGATGGATTATGAAAACAAAACACCTCAGAGAAGAGTCACGGTTACATTTAAAAGCTGTGAAATACACAAATCAGACAAATACTGTGTTTGAAGTCAGTAGTAGATCCTTTAAATCCTGGACGTTATCAGACTTTTTCTTCCAGAAAACCCCAAAAATGCTCGATTACATAGATTTCTGCAAAATTATGGAGACCGATTGGACATTTTGAGCTTGTTCTCTAACAGTTCCTGGACAGTGTTTGCACTTTGTCCTGCCTCTGCCATTGTTAAATACAGTTTTTCTTGTATCTTTTATTATGAAAAATGCAGAAATAAATACATCTGCACATATATCTTTACAGTATAAACACAGGAATGCAAAGTTACAGTGCAGGAATAAACAGTTTTAATAATAATTGACCTAAAAGTGCCAAAATTATGAGATATGCATTCGACAAAACTGCAAAAATTAAGTCAAAAAAGTTCCACGTTATTCAGACTTCAAACCAGTTTATTGAGCTCATTTTTTGTATACATCAAGAACAGAACAGCAAAATACATCAATATTAATATCACAAATGTCATATACGCTGGTAAATATAGGTTATAGTGGTCATATCTGGCACAATACACAGTAAAAAACTAAGGCAAATAAGTGCAGTTTCTATATTTCTCCATTTTGAGTGTGTTGTTAAAAGTGTAATTCTTTTATTTGGAGTACTTTTATTGCAGTTTCACATATAAAACTCTGCATTTATCACCAACACACCTACATAACAGTGTTAGTTTAATCCAAAGTTTATAATAAATTAGATTTAAACTGTTTTTGTAACTTTAGGCAACTGAATTTAATTAGAAAAACACATCTTTTCTGTGTTTTATGATTAAATTTCATGTTTTTGCTTTTGACCTTCCACAAAGTTCGAGCTTGTTCTTGACCAATTTTAGTTTTTGACCTTTTTCTTGTTGAACAAGTAGCAGAAAAGCGTTTTACTTTCAGAATATTTCATGCAATTAAGGCAGTAATACATATTTTTAGAAAAATGTTTAAGGCAAAGTGAGAGAATTGTATTTTAAAAGACTGAAGTGTAATTATTGTTGTATACAATCTGCAGACAAACACAGTATTCTCTGGAATTATTTTGTTACATGTTAAATGTGTTTCAATTCTTAGAAACTATTTTATGATTGTAATAGTTTCTGAAATGATGGATGCAGCTGGTTTTAGTCTATTTCACAGGATTTTTTAACATATATTTGGTAATTAGCTGCTTTATATGAGATTTTTCCTGAATATTTTCACCATGGCTGAACCTCTTTGTCAGAAACAAACTTCCCATGAGGCTCTGTGGCTCCAGGAGGCAGCAGGGCCAGATACACCGGAGTGATGGCGCCCTCATCTGGTGACTTAGGGGCTTTGTCACCCGCCATGTCAGTGCGGACCCACCCTGGGCAGCAGGCGTTCACCAAAATCTAGAAATGATACATAAACAATGAGAATTTAGGCTGGAAATAAAAGGATTTTAATGTTTTCATACTGCACTGTCAGGTTTTTTTTCCAATATCATGCAGCCAAATATATAAAGCCATATACAGTGGTGGGAAAAAAAATGTCAGACACCCTTAAAATTTTACACAATCTCAAATATTATCATGAAATTTTTGTGTGTTTGAAAAGATGTGGCTGCATTAGACTGATGCAAACAAATACAGATGATTTTTTTACTTGTTGTTTACAAGAAAAACTAACAAAACTAAATTCTTGACAGTTTCAATATGTCAGTTCTCAACATTATCGCTATCAAAGTCAACAAATAACAGAGAATGTGTTCAAAACTGAACAAAAAATGAATAAAGCATCACATCATCAAATTAATATTTAGTAGTCCTGCCATTAGTACGCAGTAGAGCTCTAATCCTGGCTGGATGTTCTCCACCAGCCGTTCACACTGTTGAGGGCTTCCTGAGTTACTGCTTTTAATTCTTCTAATTTCTTTGGTTTACGCTTTGAAACAGACCTTTTGATAATCCACCACAGATTTTCCGTCATGTCCGGGCATTGAGCTGACCACTCTCAGACCTGGATACTGAGCTTCTGCAGCTAAGTTCTACTGGTCCTGGATGTGTTCAAGGACCACTATCTTTAGAAACATCCAGTTCTGACCTCGACAGAACAGAGCACGTGCAGAAGGGAGCATGTGGGTTTGGAGAATGGCACAATACTTGGCAGAGTTCAATGAGATGACCAACACCAGCAGCACTCATGCATTCCCAAACCATGATACTGCCTCCACCATGCTTGACAGTAGGTACTGTACATGCTGGAGATAATGTTTCACCTGGCCTTCTGCGTACCCTCACATTAGCAGGAGGAAGATAAAGCTGGAAACTGGACTCATCTGACCACAGAATCTTCTTCCAGTTCCTGACTATCCAGGTCTTGTGTCCTCGGGCCCAACGACGCCGGGTTAACCTCTGTCTCTCATTGATCAGGGGCTTCCTGACAGCCTTGTAGGACCTTAAGTCATGATCTAAAAGTCGGCCACATACAGTGCAGGTGGAACACTTGATACCAGTTTGGTTTGATCATTCCTGCTGAAGCTCCTGTGATGTCATTTGGTGGTTTTCCTGCACATGTGGATCAGGATGCGATCATTATTATAGAAACCCTTGGACACCCAGATCTTGGTTAGTCTTCAAGCTGTTTGTTCATCTGTATTTCTACAGAGTGTATCCAGCTGCTGAAGGACTGCATCTGCACTTCCTGGCTATCTGGTGGCAGCTTTACCCTTCCTTTGATGAGAATCTATCTTCAGGCGTTTCCTGCATTAGGTTCCTTGTTATAGCCATTTTTGTCTCTGAAGAATGTTCAGATGTGCTGCCTTTATACAGACATGAAGCACGGCAACAAAAATTTTGTCTTTTAATAAAAAGCACAACCTTCATTAGTGGATCACTGGTACCAAAATGACCCAATATTCAAAATTTCTTCTGTGTTTTTATAGAACCAATCAGTTTTAAGTTTTTAATGGCTTTTTTAGGATTTGTTTAGTATTTTAGCTGTGACTGTACTAAAAGAAATTGCACATGAAGATGTAAGAGTGATTCTTAAAGCAGTATTTCACAAATGCATGGGGTGTCTTAAAACTTTTTTCCACCACTGTATCTAAAAACAAGCATTCAGCAGGATCTGGGAGAATAATACAGACACAATGAAAATTTAGGTTGGAAATGAGGCTTAACTGGACATAAAACCACCAAAAATGTACATAAAATATAAAGATGCATTTAATATAATTTCTACAGTTATTTATCTCCTGAAACTATCTGGTAATGTGAATAAAGTTTGATTAAAAGTTTTTATTTTCCAGTTACCCCGTCATTCGGTCGCTCCTTGGACAGACGACGAGCCTGAATCACAGTTAGAACCTGAAACACACAAATATTTATTTATGTACATATAAATGTATCATCTCTGTGTGCTGAATTTGCCTTAATTTTTACACATTTTATCAAAATCAAATAAATATTGATGTATTTTATTTATATTTAATATTGCAAATATTAGTTGCATTAAACTCCTAAAAATTAAAGAAACCCTTGTTTTAAGCCTCACAAGTGGTCAAATAAAATTAAAATTGATCAACCTTCAATCAAGGCACAGACTCCAAAATATACATTAACATGAACAAATTTTCCACAGTTGAGGTGCTGCCTGAAAAGCTCTGAAGAAATAATAGTATTAAAAACAACAATAATGTGTTCAAAAAGGAATCTAAAACCCTTCAAAATGGTGTGTTCAAGGACCTTTCTGCAGAAAAAGTGCCTCTATTTCTAAGCACTCTTAGAAATAGAACCAAAAGCCACTGAAAACATGCTGTATTGAGGTTTTTTCTTAAAAATGTCAATGTAGGGTGAACTTGTTTTTTGCTGATGTCGAAGCTTTAAGTCCCTGCAGCCTCCATCGTGGAACATTTAGGATCTTAACATGTAAAAACGTGAATCCTTCGTACCGTCAGTCCCATCTTGGAGACTCCGTACACTGTATCCGGCCAGCCTCCCTGCTTGTGTTCGCCCTTCTCGGCCTCGTCCACGAACCTCTGCATCAGACCGGCCAGCTCGTCCTCGGTGATGTCGTCGCCACGGAGACGCTGCTGCAGATCCGAGCTGCATTTCTTCAAAGCGTTGGAGCCGAGAGAGCTGGACACGTTCACCACCCGACCTGGAGCACAGCAGAAGATGATTCTACAACACAGAACGAACAAACTTTTATGCACAAAACAACCAAATATATTAGAAAAGATAACGTTCAGATAGGAAACTTTCTCCAGATCAAAATCAAAGATGCTTTTTTCTTTTTGTAACATTTTTTGTTCAGTATATTTATTTCACACTTCACCACATCTGACTGTTCAAAAGGGCAAATAGCTTTCCTTTCTTGCCTTTTATTGTCTGTTTTGTCATTAAAATCATTTTTAAAATAACTCTGTATTAAAGTACATATTTAAGTCATAATAAGAAAATTATTTCTATGATACATTTGTGTTTTTGTTCAGTGAATTTATTTCACTTTCACCATATTTCACTGTTTAAAAAGCCAAAAATTTGGTCATTTTTTGCTGTTCTGTCATTAAAATTGTAAAAACAACACCAAAATTTTCTTTAAATCATGAAAAAAAGACCATTTGCATCTTGTATGTATATTTGTCTTCATATATTCATCTCACTTTTATATTTCAACATATTTAACATATTTAAAAGTCAAACATTTGGCCTGCTTTTTTGCAGCTTTTATGTTTCTTTTTTTGCCTAATCATAAAAAGACAGCCCAATATTTTTATACGTTATTGTTTTTGGGGTTTTTTTTTGCTTGTTTTGTCAAGTCAAAAATGACCAGCTGCATGGTTACATTTTTTTTTGCCTGTTTTGTCATTAAACTCGTAAAAAAAACAACAATATATTCTTCTCTAAATCATTAAAAAGACCATTTGCAAGCTGTGTTTGTTTTTCTTCAGTAGATTTAGTTCCCTTTAACGTTTCACCAAATCTAACTTTACAAAAAGCCAAACATTTGGCCTATTTTTTTATGCTTTATCATTAAATCTTTAAAACAACACTATATTTGTCTGAACAGAAAACCATCTGCACGGCAAAAAGCCAAATATGTATCCTTTGTTGCCTCTTCTGTCATTTAAATCATAAAAACAAATTCACATTTTCTGTAAATTAGAAAAGAAAACCACTTGCATGCTGTGATTACATTACTCTTCAGTGAATTTATTTCCCTTCTCAGCATATTCAATCGTTCAAACCACCAGACGTTTGGTCATTTTTGCCTGTTTTGTTGTTTCACCAGTTAAAATCATGAAAACAATCCTATATTTTAAGTCAGAACAGAAGACCACTCACAGGCCACGTTTCTGTTTTTGTAAGTCGTCTTTGTGTTTGTATCAGAAGAATTATCGCGGTTATGCTAATTCTCACACATCATAAAAACCACAAAGCAGAGACACCAGTTTGATATCATTTTCTAATTATATCTGAAATATTCCAAACGTTCCAACTGTGAGACGCTGAGCTGCTGGAACATGAGACAACTGTGATCAGATCACACATTTCAACACATCCCATGAATGGATGTCACTTCTGAAGCAGTTTTCTGAGCGGAGGCCAAACAAACTCTTAGAATTATGATGCTGAGCAGAACAACCACTCAGACATTCTGCCAAATTTCCAAGCAGGCCGAGTTCTGTGCGGCAGACGGTGGACGGGATCCAGGGTCCGGTTTCACAGGGAGACTTTAGATGGTCGATAGTGTTGGAATCCTCTAAAACTGGCTCTTAGATTAGCTTCATGTGAAGTAAACAGAATATTTTAAGCTTCAAATGTGAGTCAACCCAACATCCAAACCTCCATCCAGACCAGTACTCTCACTTTTTTATTAATCTGATTAAAACTGAACATGTCGACTTCATGAATACCAAGTCACTTTTACTGCAATTAATTAATTAATATTTCAGATTCCAGTCTGAATGAAAACAGCTGCAAGAACAGATCCTGTGTGTTTCTGTGGTAACACTTTATAGAAACAGCTGACAAAAAGGAGGAAACTTGGCTCATGATTTGAAGTTTTCTGATAACATTGTAGAGAAATAGAAGAAGGTAAGACTACCTTGAGTCTGCAGAAACCTGCCAGGAACATGCTGGTCACTATTCTTTTCCCCAAATCAATTTTGTTTTTGTGTTATTACATTCTTGCTGATTTTATCTTATTTCGTTCCCGAATTTTCCTGGTAGAATATTATTAGAACCATTTCATTCTCAGAGGAGACAGAAGTCTTGAACAGTCTTCTGAAAAAGACTTAGTTTAAATTCATTGACTGAAACATGTCGTCTGACTGTTCTGAAGTCCGTCTTTGTGAATCCAGATGTGTGTTCGTACCTCCAGGTCTGATTAGCGGCAGGAAGTGAGGCAGCATGTCTCTGGCAGCGAAGAAGTTTGTCTTCAGGGTCACTTCGGCCTGGACGGCGAAAGGAGACGGATCTGAATCTGAAGAAAGAGCACAAACACATTACTGAGCACATTTTAGTTTTATTCAATTTGAAAATAATATGCAGGTTTTATGTGAGAGAAGGACTTGTGATGTAAATATTTGCAGATTTGAGTCGATCAAGTGAGACCATCATTGGAAAACAGGCAATTTTCAATCAGATAACTTGTTGAAATCATATATTCTGCATAAATTACTCTCTATAAGCTAATTCAGGTGACCTGTTAGAGATGAGAATTCTAATGTACTGTTTCCATTATATAGCAGTGAAAACTGAAACTTCATTGCTCTGATCTCACCCTTGAATGCCACTCCAGCGTTATTGATGAGGACGTCGACTCCTCCGTACTTCTCTTTGAAATATTCGGCTGTGGCTCTGATGCTGTTCAAGTCATTGACATCCAGCTGGTGAAACTTAGGATTCAGTCCTTCTGAGGACAAAGACTTTATGGCCTCCTCACCCCGACCACTAAAACAGGAGAAAAACATTCTTATTTATTGTCCCTTTACTCTTATAAGCAGCAGATCTGTCTGTGAATTTATTTCACTTCATATTCTACCATATCTCATTGTTTGGCCCTTTTCTTTGGTCTTTGTTCATTAAAATCATTAAATCAACCCTGTATTTTAAGTAAAAAGATCACTTGCATAGTGAATTTATATTTTTCTTCAGTGTATTTATTGTACTTTCACATTTCACCATATCTCACTGGTCAAAAAGCCAGACGTTTGGCCTTTTTTTGCCCATTTGTCATTATAATGATAATGATAAAAACAACCCTAAATTTTTCTCTAAATCATTAAAAAAGACCATTTACCTGCTGTATTTACATTTTTATTATTCATGTTATTCATTTCACTTTTATATTTCACCACATTTAGCTTTTGAAAAAGTCAAACATTTGGCCATTTATTTTGCAGTTTTTTGCCTTTTATTTGCCGGTTCAATGGTTCATTTATATTTTTGTTCAGTGCATTTATTTAACTTTCACACAGCGACACGTGTTTGCACTTGGAAAAATGTTGTATATGTTGATTTCAGGATTTTAAAATTAAAAAAATAAATGAAAATTCAACAGCGTTTGTTTTTTTAAAAAAAGCTTTTTATAATAAAGATGTGACAAAACAAAACACAACAAAACAAAAAACACCCAGATGTTGCTTCAGAGGGTTGAAGCCTCTTTCATTCTGCCGTTTAAATGCATTTTAAGGATTTGACCTGCAGGTGGCGCCATTTTACTATTTCAGCTGCTTCATCACAGTGTTTCAAGTGATTCAGAAAGTTCAGTTTCTTCCATCAATAGCTTTAAAGGTTCAGTTTTTCAGTGCTAAACTCCTCAATTTTAATCTCTAAGAACATTTTTCTCAAAATTTTGTCATTAATATTTAATAAAATATAAATCTAAAATATGTTGTACAGTTTTTTTCTGTAGTTGCTGCTGTAACACTGCACATTCCCCCGCTGCGGGATCAGTAAAGGCTTAATCTATCCAAAACTGACAAAAACATATATATTTCAATTTCAAAGCAAAGTTTTCTGGTGATTTAAGTTGTGAAATCTCAAATTACCCACAATAATTGTTTAATTATGGCCTCTTTAATGAGTCGGGGTTGTGTTAAGGTTCTTAATGACAATAGAGGCTGTTAGCAGCTTTTATTTTTCTTAAAGAAAAGACCAAATATTTGACACATGGTGAAATGTGAAAATACATACATGGAAAAAGATAATATAGAAACCTATTATTCAGGGTTTTAATCTGTTGCAGTCAGACTGATTTAATGTATATTAACAAGAATGTTTTTTACGAAACTGCGTGTAAATAATAGAGAATTTAGGACTGGGAAACACTTATGTCTAATCTTAATATTGTTGTTGTTATTTATTTCTCCGCCACTAGAAGGCACCAAAGTCACATCTAATACATGATGACAACTTTTTTTTTTATCAAGTGCAGATGTTGAAACTTTACAGAACACAAACATGTATTTTTAAAGCTCTCTATTGCCAGTGAAATATAAATTTGTGCTTTTAACAGAAGCCCAGTACAAAAATACAAAAACAATAAAAAGTGTTCAATTGTGATGACACAAAGTTAAACAGTGTGTTCAGCCCAAAAAAGGACTTACTGTGCTACAAAAAATAAAATATGTTGAAGTGATTCTCTGCAGAACCATATTAGAGCAAATACACTAAAGCAGATGTACTGAAAATGTGATTTTCTGAGTCTGTTTCTGATCAAAAATCAGAAATGTGTGAGTAACATTTAGGTGATTAGTCATGTTACAGTCCAGGTGAGCTACCTACAGGTCTCTGGCCGTCAGGTAAACGTCTCCTTGGAACAGCCTGCACAGAGCTCGGACGATGGCCAATCCGATGCCCTTGTTGCTGCCCGTCACCACGGCAACCCTGGTCGACATGTCTGCCCACAGAGAGATTTATCAGCGTGTGAAAACTAAAACAAATATAAAAAATGAATTAACCTCAGTGACACGGCGTTTTATCCAGATAAACGGAGTCATGTGGGAGGCTGAATGGATCTGCTGAATCATGGTGACAGGCTGTATGGGGGGATGAACAGCCTCAGCAGAGTACTGCAATCTCTCAGTGCTTCTCTTGTTTCACATGGAAACATCCACAGAAAGGCTCATGAGAATAAACAGACTGATGTCAGAGTGACACGCTGGACTAAAAGCACATTTTTGTTCATTAAATGTTCAGAAATAACACAGAAACGCAGACATTTCTTAAAAAAAAAAAAACAGACTTATTACTGTACACATTATTCTTACTGTTGTGTGTCGTTGCCTCAAAACTGTCTGTTGAGCAGGAAAAGCTCTTTATGTGTCAAATAATGAATGATGGCATCAAAAATACTACACATCAGACATCTGAGGTCTGGACAGAAATGGACGTCTGATGGTTCTCAGCTGTAAATATCTGAGGTCATTCCCTTTACTACATGTAAACATTAAGGCTTTTAAGAATAGAATGTGGTCACACCAGATGTTTAGACTGCTCACTGCACTGTAAAAACTAACTTAAGAGACTTATTCCTGCTATTTAATGAAATGCGTTGCTGCAAAATAGAAAAAAAGAATGAGGTAGTGTCTTGTGTCATTTCTGACCTTCCCTGAAAACTTCATCCAAATCTGTTTTTGAGTAACGTTGCTAACTGTGACGACCCTCCACCTGGACACCAGGTGTTCCTGTTCAGAAGCTGAAGGTCATCAGCTGATTGAGCCACACCTGGGATCAAGTGGCTCAAACTGCATCAAACCTCCCTCACTTCCAGTGTGTGTCTCTCTGACAGGAGCTGCTTCCTTCTGGAGCTCCAGAAGCCTGGTTCTGGTTTGGTTTATAGTCTTTCGTGCACCTTGTTGGCTTGGTTTTGCATTACAATAAAACCTTTTTTTTAGTCACCATCCTGTTGTTGTCTCCCTGTTTTGTTGCAGCTTCAGAGCAGAATTGTAACACTAACAGACAGACAGACAGACAAACCAACGCAGATTGCCACATCAAAGTTGTCTTAACTCAGAAACATTGATGCAAACTGTTGTATGATTTTTTTTTACCAAAAACATTATTTGTGAGTGAAATCTTTAAACTCTCATGTATGTTTTGTTCCTATCATGAAGTCTACATAAGACACATAAGAATTTAGTTTATTTTAAGCCACTGTTGTTAGTTTGTAAATTCAGTTTTCATAGTTTAATAAGAGGAAAAAAAGTGAATTTCTGTTCTGTTCTGTTTAATAATGACGATTTACAGAATAATTAGGAAGCTTAAATTAACATGAGGACTAATGGGCAGAAAATATCATCAAAATAAAATGAATCTCTTTGACAGATAATTTTCATTCCCATGTTGAATATTGTGTGTAATTTAAACTCAAACATCTGTATTCACCAAATTAAAACTTAGGTAACTTAATGAAATTGGCTTGAAAACTAAATTTCTCTGCACCTTGAATTCAGGATTTCAAGTTTCCTCCTTTATCTTAACACGTCTGGACAGTTTAAGACAGTTAGGACTGGTAATTAAAATCACAATTGACTGTAGAGGAAAATCTAATTCCTATAACTCAACGTAGTTTATTGGTTCTACAATTCTACAGTTTCATTTAGCTTTGATCCAAAGCCACTTACATGTGAGAATAGTTGAACATGATTTCATAGAAACTCATAGAGCATCATTTTTTTTATTATTGAGCTCAGATATTATTTTTCAGAGTGTTGAAGCTGATGTCAGAGATAAAAGCAGAACTGAAAGCACATTTTAGTTTCTCAGATCCAACAGGATGTGCAGAGAAAAGCCTGTGACCTCCAGCAGCAGGAAAACCTCAGTACGTGACAAACTTCTAACGAGTGATGGCGACAGAGAGACTACAGTAGTTAGTTAGTTCAGTAGTAGTTTTAATTATAAAATTGCCCCCAAAAATGCACTAAATATGTTGCATATTTGCGCATAGATTCTCCAATACGGACACAACTTTACACATCAGTCTAAAACCTCAAAACTTTGCTTTCAATCTTAAAAATAAAGACATTCCACCAATTTCACAAAGGTATTTAAATACATGATGCATGAAGGTGGTAAGACTAATAAAAACTAAAAATATTCGTTTTATTACTCGTGTAAACATCGACATAAAGCCTCAGGATGCAGAAAGATGCGCTCTGGTGCTGCTTTCAGAGAAATGTGTTGTACTGAAGGAGCAAACGCATTATGGACGGGTGTCCTTTTGCTAATTTAATTTAACATTTTACTTCCTGCAGCAGTCTGTGTTTACATGCGCAACAGTGGGTCCTCTCTGGGTTTGTTGCCAGTGAAAGCTGCAGGTTTGATTACTCACCAGTTCTCTAAACCAGCGCGTTTATGTGCCAAAGTATTCCTGCATATAAACTCCGACTCAGAGTTTATCAAGGTTTCTGACGGTAGGATGTACCACGGAGACACGCAGTGAAAAGCATCTCCAAATACGCACAGAACGCAGTTTGCTCCGCTACATGTCTGTCATTATGAGTCAGGTTCATTTGTGGCTTCAGGAAACCAGATTTAACACATGAAACTTTTCCAACCTTACATTCTAATTTAATGTAAAAAAAAAACAACAACAACACACATTTTCTGAAATAACACGAAAGTTCTCTGATATGATGAGACAAAGATATGCTGTTTCTCCTTATAATAAGTCGAGGAAGCTTTTTTGTCCAAGTGGCAACACAAGTGCGTGATTTTCCAAATGCGTAAACCCCATGCGTAACGCGTTCGTGTTCTCAGAGAAGTTTGAGGTGAAAATGAAGCTTCTTACTTGTTGCTGCTGAAGCTGGAAAATAACCAGACAAGTGAAGAAGCCAACAGGAGGCAGAAGGAAGGAGACTGTAGATAGAATTTAGAGCCTGGGGGTTTCTGCGCAGCAGCAGCGCGCTTACCCGGAAAACTTTTTTATTTTTTTCAAATACGATACGAGCTCAGCCGTGACCACGCAGTTTTTGGGAGGCTGGTGTCTGAAAGTACTACTGTATTCACCTCCAGTATACAACTTAAAATGCATCAAATGTCTCTTCAGGAATCCTGTCAGCCGATATTTCTATTTTTATTTTAGGTTAAATAAAGAAGACACAAGGGTTTCGTTTATCAGAAACAGTGGATCTAATAAAGTCACGTTTGCTTCGCACAGCTGCTGTTTATCAGATTATTTCACGAGACTTTATAAAAAATCGCACAGCAGCAGAAAAGACTCCTTCAAACCGAGAGGGATGTGCGTAATTACGCACATGGCACAGCAGTGAAATTATTTACACTAAAGCTTCTCTGGATGAAGCCTGAGCTCCATCAAAGCTGTCAGGACACTTTTATTAAGATAAACCAACATTACACACAAAAGTTACAGATTTCAGTGATTTAACTGCGTCGTGGAGCTGGCTTGGTTAGCAAGGTGAACTTTTTTTTTAATCAGCTCATATGTGCACTCTATAAAATAATTCAAGGAGCCTCTGTTCCCACCACTTAAATGAATGCATCACTGCTAGATAAAATAAAAACTTTTTAGCTGAAAATTGCTCAGTTCAGATGTTTTTACTTTGACATGGACAACTTTTTTTGACATGAAAAATCTTTTAAAATAAATTCTTCTCAACAATTCCAAATTAACCGTGATTTAATGTTAAAAAGCATTAAAAACAGTGTGTTCTGGACACTTTTTAAAAATACTGTAAATGCTGTATGTTATATTTTACCAGATTCTATCCATCTTTTTAACACAGGGTAATAAGTATATGTTCTTCGGATCTCAAAACCTTTTGGTTCACAATCGGCTAAATGCATGAACTTACCAACAGAAATTTGAGCCACAAATAAAGAACATTTACAAGCTGCAGTTATACTTTTATTCAATGAATTATCAAAATCATTTCACATTGCAGTGTAGTGTGTTTCATTGTACTTGTTCATCCACATTTTAAGATAGTCCTTCTGATTTTTAAAGTTCATTTAATGCTCTGACATGAAATCATTCTAACATCTCAATGTTAAAGCTTTATATTGTAGCAAACAATGCATTCTGGTTAAGGCAAATTCTGTTTTTCCATGTAACATACAAACTGAATATGAATCATTTTATGAAAACAGCACTTAATTTTGTTAACTCTGTTAACTCAGCAGACAGATGCACAATCACACACTTGTTGCTCACAAATTAGTAGAATATCCTGAAATAATATTTTAGTTTTAATACAATCAAGTGCTGAAACTGCCCACAAATGAAGAAAAACTGCTTGAGAATTATGTTATTGCTTGTTCTGTAGCCATATTGTGTTACTTTTCAGGGGTAAAAAAATACTTTGCATCAAAGTTTTGTGAAAATTAGCTGCTTAAGATGAGATTGAGATTGAGATAGTTGCACCCTGAGTTTTCTTGAATATTTTCACCACGTCTGAACCTCTTTGTCAGAAACAAACTTCCCATGAGGCTCTGTGGCTCCAGGAGGCAGCAGGGCCAGATACACCGGAGTGATGGCGCCCTCATCTGGTGACTTTGGGGCTTTGTCACCCGCCATGTCGGTGCGAACCCACCCTGGACAGCAGGCGTTCAGCAGGATCTGGATAAAACACATACACAATTAAAAAGTTAGGTTGGAAATGAGACATAATTGGATACATCGTCATCATCATCATCATCATCATCATCATCATGTGCCGTTTTCGTTCCGAAGGTTGGCCACCATAGATCTCTATTTGTGTCAATTCTCCACAGCTCTCTTTGCTTCAGTGTAGTACTGTGTTGCACTCCACCTCTTGATGTCATCACTCCATTTACCTCTCTGTCTTCCTCTTGCACCTGTTCCTTCGAAGTTAGGGAGCTTTCCAGCACTGTCACGCAGAACAAGGACTGCATAACTCATTTTCCTTTGCATTAGATCACACACAAGGCTCCTTTTTGAATAAGCTCTTTCTAACACTTCCATGTCTGTCACTCTTACTCTTCAACTCATTTTTAACATTCTCCTAATGTACCACATCTTAAAGGACTGTATTCTCTTCTGGATGCCGGTCGGCCTTCCTGCATACTCCCATCTACCGGAGAAGCCTGGATGCCGAGGTGGCTACGAATCCTCTGCAGTCTACTTCGACTGGTCAGACCCTCACCTTCCAGACATAGACATGCCTAAGCAAAGCTTACCATAGTATTAGGTCTGGTCGCAGGTTGGTGGATGCGATCTCAGGTGGGAAGCAGAGCTTTTGGTCAAGGTCTACCAGCATCCTCCAATCACAAGCACCTCTCAACTGCCCAGGGTCTGTGCAACCGAGAGGGGCCCCAAGAGGACCCTCATCCTCCCGCACAAATGTTGTTTCTTGCCATCGGGTCAACATGGGTGGAAGGGCGTTAACATGCACTGCGTCTCCAGCACTAGTGCTACACACTTCAGCACCTGGCTGTGCCACCAGGTGTAACGGCCTTGAGCGAAGGCTGGTCTTGCCGCCCACTAAGATGTGTCTGAGTATAGCTGGAGTCCGGCAGAGTGAACATGTAGGGTCTTCACCATACCATTGGTTGATGTTCTTGGATGATAGTAGGACATCATAGGCTGCCTTGGTGGTGAAGCTTGCTCTAAACGTCTCCGTATCCCACAGCTCTTGCCAAGAGATCTTCCTCTTCTCCACTACTTCTCATGTGATCCACTGCCCTTGCTTCGCCTGTGCGATGGCTTTTGCGCACTTGGCTGCTTCCTCTTGCCGTCGTACTTCCTGCACCACAAGCTTGTGTCTTTGGGACAGAGTGGCCTTGTTCCAGGCTGAAGTGTTGGCCCCAAGGCCAAGACCACCTCTTCCCTGCTGCACTTACCCCGTTGGGACCTGGTGGTGCTGATGTGGACCTTCTGCTATGCAGTTTTCTCTACCTCGATCCACCTGGGTGAGCAGATGTCAAGTTGGTGCACTGATGGATTGAGAGGTGGCATGTCGGGTGGAAGCGTCCCCTTTTTGTGGTATCGGTCGTCTGTGTAAGCTTTTTTCAGGTATTCCTCCAGGGTGGCCTTCGACACTGAGAGACTTCCACTCTTCTAAGAACAGGCTCTTCACAAATTTGAAGGGGTCCTTTTAGAAGCGTGATCTTGTTTGCTCCTTCCTCCTGTGCTTCCTCAGAAGGTTTTTTGGGAATGCAAAGGAATTCTTTGCATTCCCAAAACTTGGTCTTAGCTTTTCCAGTTCTTCTCTTAAGTTCTTCATCCACTTTCCCATCTTCTGTTATCGTGCTTCCAAGGTAGTGTTATTCATGGACTTGCTCTAGATTGCTGTCTTCTGCACTGATTACAAAATTCTCTGGTGTTGTCTTGTTAACACACATGGTCATTGTTCTTATGCCATTTAACTCCATCCCATATGTATTACATGTGGCGCAAAGAGACTATCACTGCCTGCAGTGACTGGATATTGTTGGCAAACAACACTGTGTCGTCTGCATATCTGATGTTGGTGATATTGATTACACAACTGGATACAACACCCCCAAAAATTGCATTTAACAGTATTTGTACTGTGTTTTATCTCCTCAGACATTTGAAAGTTTGATAAAAAGTTTGATTTACCCCATCATTTGGCCGCTCCTTGGACAGACGACGAGCCTGAATCATGGACAAAGTCTGTAGAGAAACACATGCAGAATCACTATTTCTATACATATGGCATTCGAGAAACATTTGGGACAGAATTGATCAAATCTTCAGAGTGTAGACATCAATACAAATCTGTCTTATCTGACTTTTCCTTTATTTTTAGACATTTTAAGATCCCTAACATGTACTCAGTCTTACCGTGAGGCCAGTTTTCGACACTCCGTACGCTGTTTCCGGCCAGCCGTCTTCCTTGTGTTTCCCTTTCTGGGTCTCGGCAACGAATCTCTGCATCAGTCCGACCAGCTCATCCTCCGTTATGTCCTCGCTGCGAAATCGCTGCTGCAGAGCTGGACTGCAGTTGTTCAAAGTACGAACACCGACGAAGCTGGAGACGTTCACAACACGACCTGAAACACAAAATACAGGACATCTGAAGCTCATAACTGCTCAACAAACCTCCACTTCATCTTAAACGCATAAAAAGCAAAAGAGTTGTGATCAGATACAGTGGATTCAGAAAGTGCACATGTTACAAAGTTCTACATTTAATTTTAAAATGGATAAAATGTTTGCTTGTCGCTCCACACTGCAGTAAAAACGTGTTTTGTTTTAAAAATCATTCATAGAGGATAAGTTTTAGTATTTCTTTGTTTGGCAGCAGGTGGAGCTTTGACTTTTCTTGTGTTCTTCTTCTTTAATTTCTATAAACTTTACACATCTGGATTTGAGCAGTTTACTACATTTGCTCATGACCAAAGTTCTGGTTTTGGCTGAAATGTTCTATGGTTTCACTTTCGGACTTTGGTTTTGCCACTCTAGAAAAATTGTCCTGAAGCCACTCCAGAATTTTCTTGCCTGTTTTCTTTGGGTAACTGTTGTATTTAAAGGTAAAATGATGCTTTTCTTCAAGTGTCTTTGTATCATTCATCCTTTTTTCAGTTCTGTAAAGTCTACTCGTTTCTGCTAAGACTCCCAAGCATAGCATGATGATGCCACCACCGTGCTTTACCATAAGAATTAGCAGGTCATGGAAAGTGAATATTGTTGGCCAGATATAGCATTTGGAGATAAGATGTTTTATAATCAGGCAAGATAAACTTTTTATTTGTGCTTTCAGAGTCTCTTAAATGCCATTTAATAAACTCCCAGGATGTCGAAAGCTCCATTATAACAAAGACTGGCGATCGTGTTCAGCAAAGATTTCTTCCACTTCAGAAATGCAGATTCTGCCTGAGAACCCTAAAAGTGTTACAAAGGGTGTGATAACTGAACAACTTATAGAGACTTTCTGGGATTTTGTATCATGGTTGTTGTCCTGATTTGCAGTTTGACAACACAAGCATGTTTCTAAATTTACTCCAATCTAGTAGTTGTGTCGCAAGGATAACAAATAGAAATGGGGTGTACTGCATGAGTCTGGATACGTTCTGAATCCACAACAGCAAACTAAATCTGTGTGTTCGTACCTCCAGCTTTGATGAGCGGCAGGAAGTGAGTCAGCATGTCTCTGGTGGCGAAGAAGTTCGTCTTCAGGGTCACGTCAGCCTGGACAGCAAACGGAGTCTGGTCTGCCACTGTAAAGAAAGAGTTAACATGTTGTCATTAATGTATAGCTGCAAATGGAAACAATATCTGACAGTAATTCAATAATGAAGGCTCAGGGCTGCACGATGTTCGTTTCAGCATCGATATCATGACATGTGGATGCCCAATAGTCAAAATTGCAAAAAGTGTAATGTTCATAAGAGAAGTCTGTCTAATACAACGCAATTAACTGGGATTTAAGGCTTCTTGGATACTGATTTTTTTTAAAAAAAACTCTATTCACAAGAGTTCGTTAACATGCAGGCTGCACATGAGCACAGCAAAATGAGCCAAGAACTGGAGAGAAACAGAAATGCAGCATCACTTGAATGGAAATACTTCATTAAGTTAAACAAAAACAGGTCTTTATTTGGCAATTACATTGTTGCCACTGCATGAGATAACGTAATTGTTTTTTTGACAATGTATATCAGCACCACATAAGCTTGCAAAATGAGTGAGTCAAATCTGAATACCATCCAAAATCAAAAAGGTGCAAGCGTTAAATGGCTCCAAACGGTATTTTTCAGCTGTTATTTTAAATCATTTTTTATTTTCCATGCAGATGCCCTCCTTAAAAAACAACCTTAATTGTTCTAGAATGATTAATTGTTTTCTAATAGTGTAATTCAAGTCATCTGGTGCAAATCTGTCTGCTTTTTTTCATATTATTGCATCTTTTTTTTTTTTCAATATTTTGCAGCCTCAGTATACATGTATTCTCCAGCTCATGTATTTATTAAATTCCTGGATTAGATAACACTTAAGCACATTTTGATGTAAATAAAAACAGTGCAACCCTATTAATAATACAACAAATAGTGGCAATGATGGGTCAGATTATACTAATGTGTGTTTTAAATGTGAATACTAGCATAAGACTGCAGATTGGTGCCAATATAAACTGTATATCTAAGCTGTAATAGTTCAGACTTTCTGGCAAAAGAATTTCCTTCAAGATTAATAAAGTTCTATTTTATATTAAGCATCATTGTTTGTGGCTTCAGTGCAGTTTAATATTCATCAATGTCTTGTTTTATTCTCACTTTTGAATGCGATTGCGGCGTTATTGATGAGGACATCGACTCCTCCGTATTTCTCTTTGAAGAAAGCTGCTGCAGCTGTGATGCTGCTCACATCATTGATGTCCAGCTGATGAAACTTTGGATTCAGGCCCTCAGAGGACAAAGACTTCACGGCTTCCTCACCACGACCACTAGAACAGGAGGAAAAACTCTTATTTACTGTCATTTTATCATCATCAGACACTGAGCTCTTCAAACAGGTTTCAAACTGGAAGGAGGCAAAAAGTCTTGATGAAAGCAATTCAGTGTAATTACACAACAGCTTCCCATTCTTGATGAAGCAGATTAGCAGAGTTGTTTTATAAAGTGAAAGTCTTCACTGGAAAAACCGTTGTGGAGTATTACATTTAAACACCAAATTAAGATTTGAAACCAGGTTTTCAAGGGTATTTGTTAAACATGAAAAAATAATTGCAAAAAGATGAAATCATGCACATTGCAACATGGTCCTGTGCAGGTGTGACCAGGTGAGTGACCTACACGTCTCTGGATGTGAGGTAAACGTCACCCTGGTACTGCTTGCAGAGCGCTCGGACGATGGCCAATCCGATGCCCTTGTTGCTTCCTGTTACTACGGCAACCTTCACTGACATGTCTGTCAAAAGAGTAAGAAAGGTGTGAGGTCGCATAGTAAACGCACAAACTGATCCTGTTCCACCTTCAACACACAAACCAGCGTTAACACTTGTGGCACAGCGACTTTATCGTTTCTCTGGCACAGAAACAATGTTATCAGACATGTAGGGTTAAGGTTTGGCTGAGTCATGATGACAATTTCAGGGAGAGAAATTCAAATAGATTTGTCTAATAATACAGAAAATCACAAATAAAGCATCTGAAAATCATAAAAATGACCATTTTGTGACATAAAACACTGCTAGTAAAAAAAAGTGCAAAAAATTGCTTGAAATTATAATCAAAAAACAAGATGGGCAAGGATTTGTACTTAAAAATGACAATTTAATCATTAAAAAAACAACAAATTACTATTACTATCTGCACTGGTTTTGCAGGAATTTTGCAGGTTAGTTTTGCAACCTTTTTGATAAATTAACCTTAAATTTAAACTGCCTTCTTTATTATGTACATAGCTTTAATGTGTAAATTTAACAATAAAAAACTATAATAAAATACTGCTACCTACTTTCAAAACTGTGACCTTGACTGTTGGTTTTGCAGGAATTTTCCAGGTTTGTCTGCAACTTTTATGTTAAATTAACCTTTAATATAACAAATAAATGTGATTTAAATAACTAAACTGTCGGGTTTACTATGCATTTAGCTTTAATGTGTAAACTTAAAAATTAAAAAACAATTAAAAAAAATACGATTACTACGTACTTTCAGCACTGTTTTGACCTTTAACTGCTGGTTTTGCAGGTTAGTTTTGCAACCATAGTGTTAAATAAACCTTTAACATGACAGATAAATGATAATATAAAGCTTTTAACTGCCTGCTTTATGTTGCATTTCGCTTTAACGTGTTAACTTTCGCCTCCTGCTTCTTGCTTACGTTACATAACGGTGATTTTCAGTTTTCATTATCTGGCATCTGCAAAAGAAGCGGCTGGAAAATAAAAACAAAAAGCGAAAAAAAAAAGATGTTTCTTACTTGAAGCTGCTGTTGTTCTGCCGACTGAAGCTTCTGTGAAGAAGCTTAACAGGGAACAAATGAGGTGCAGCAGTTAATCAACCGATATATGAAAGACTGAAGAACATGTGACCAGATGAAAAGGGGCGGAAGCTGGGCGGAGTTATGCGCAGGTTCAGTGCGCATACCCGGAAAAACAAGCGGAACACGTGGTCAGAGGGCTGATCACAGAGCTGCGGTGGAAGAGAATAGATAACTTTATTGTCTGTTCCAAGTAAAAACAGAAATTCGTCTTTTATCACGGCTGTTAGACAAAATTTAAAAACCACACTCAAACATTGAAAGCACCCTCACACATTAAAAACACGATACAATAAATAAAAATAAGTAAAGCACATAAAATAACTAAAAACACTAAAAACAAAGTGCAGTCTATTTTGTGTTATTAAGAGCAGCTGTTGCAGAGGGGATGAAAGATGTTTTGTAAATGTTTTTCCTGGCCAGTGAGGTTCTGTAGCATCTGCCTGATGACAGCAGGATGAAGGAGTGGTGGAGGAGCTGTGAAGAGTCCTCAGTGATGAGGGAGGCTTTCCTCATCACTGAGCATCCATACAGTTCACACAGAGGGGGTTGGGCTGTTTGACTAATTTTACTGGCCTGATTCATTATTCGAGAGAGTTTTGTTTTGTGTTTGATGGTGAGGAAGTTGAACCAGGTTGAGATGTTATGGGTGAGGATGGATTCTGATTTATAAATGAGGGTTAAAATGTCTCTGCTGATGTTAAAAGAACTGAGTTTCCTGAGCAGGTGGAGACACTGCTGTGCCTTTTTGTAGACAGAGTCTGCAATCATGGTCAGATACCGCTGAGGACAGTTCGTAGGTATTTTATTTATATTTTTACTGACCGTGTGCATCTGTAGGTAGTTGATAAATTCATGAATTCTTTGTGTTTGTGCTGTTAGGAGAAAAAGGAGGGTTTAGTTATAAACTAAAGCCTCAAAGTGAGGTTTACCTGATGTTTGTCTTGTTCTTGCAAAACTGTAACTGTGGTTTGACATGTATTAAAACATTACTAACAGTGAAGTTACTCTACTAGTTGCTAATTTTTTTTGTTGTTGTTCTTGAAAAGCTTCAGATTCTGCAGTTTAAAGACAATTTAAGTGGAACGGAACCTGGAGCATTGAGTGACCACAAATCCTATTTTTTTTCCCCCCACATTTTGATGATGTCAAACTGTATTTTGACATTTTAACTAAAGCCTAAATGCTGCCTAAAACCCACTTCTACATTGATGTATTTAAAACACAGAGGCTGATTTGTGAGCAGTTTATTATATGTCAGAATAGGGGGGCAGAGGAAAGGGAAGTTTCACGTCTGAAATACATGAGTCCAGATCTTAAATCATTGTATATAAACAGAGTGAAATCTGGAGTGATTATCCGAGAGACACTGAAGAGTGAATTGTAACAACTTTTTTTTTTCAGTCTATACACTATTCTATTTGCCTCTATCTGTTGAGGTATCTTTTTTTTTTAGGTCTTGACCTACTTGGAAATTTTCCTTTTTTGTATTTTTATAAATAGAATGTAGGGACACGTGCCTGTTTGGTTCAGACTGCAGCAAAATTCACATCATATTTTGGATTTTTCTTGTATATCTTAAATGCAAAAATTCCAACTAGAATCTTGATTCATCATAATATTGGGACAGATGCTGTAAATGCAGTAGATTTTTTTAAAAAATCAGATTCTATCCACCTTTTTAACACAGGGTAATAAGTATGAATCCAACTTTGGATCTTAAAACCTTTTGGTGCACGATTGGCAGAAATCTGAGTCACAAATGAAAAACATTTACAAGCTGCATTTATACTTTTATTCAGTGAATTATCAAAATTATTTCACATTGCAGTGTAGTGTGTTTAATTGTACTTGTTCATCCACATTTTAAGGTAGTCCTTCTGATTTAAAGTTCATTTAATGCTCTGACATGAAATCGTAACATCTCAATGTTAAAGCTTCTTATTGTAGCAAAAAATGCATTCTGGTTAAGGCAAGTTCTGTTTTTCCATGTAACATATAAACTGACAACGAATCATTTTATGAAAACAGCACCTTATTTTGTTAATTCTGTTAACTCAGCAGACAGATGCACAATCACACACTTGTTGGTCACAAATTGGTTTTCTTGAATATTTTCACCAGGGCTGAACCTCTTTGTCAGAAACAAACTTCCCATGAGGCTCTGTGGCTCCAGGAGGCAGCAGGGCCAGATACACCGGAGTGATGGCGCCCTCATCTGGTGACTTTGGGGCTTTCTCACTCGTCATGTCGGTGCGAACCCATCCTGGACAGCTATGGAGGACTAAAAGTGCCAAAATTAAATAAATAAATACATCATTAAATAATTAATTAAATATGTCATTAATTAATTAAAATTGGAATTAAATATTTCATTAATTAATTAAAATTGGAATTAAATATGTCATTAATTAATTAAAATTGGAATTAAATACATAAATGTGTTATTAAATATGTCATTAATTTATTAAAATACCAATTCATTTTAAGTAAAAAACATATTTCATTATTTCACTATTTAATTAATTATTTCATGGTCCTTGTGTTGCAGTGGATCATGAATTTATTTTATCTGTCAACCTCGCCCGTCAAAGTCGGTGGGCGGATCCTAACACCTGATTGGTTACCCTGCACATCAAGTCAAGGCAAATCGATTCCAGATAATGGATTGACGCAGAGCTTGTGAACACATTCCGATACACTGGGTGGCGCTATTCACCTCTACGTTGGTTTGGATACTCAATAAAACAAAACTTTATTAGCAACCGCTAAAGACTCGGTCCTCTTTCCCAAATGTTGATACATGCGGTGCAAGACAAATTTTCCTTTAGCATTTCCTTTAGCATCTACTCGGCGCGCCACGGCTCGTCTCGGTTTAGTTGTTTTTCCATTACATTGAGAACCACCTCATCGTGGGTGGAGTCGTCATAGCACGGCGGCCCGAAAGTCCCTTACCGTCATTTCTGTGCGACACAAACGCAATGCAACAATGTACATGGAGGCGATAGTACACCTGCTGCTCGGTCTGTGGCTTTCTGTCAGATTCAGAGTAATAGAAGAGTCGGAGAAAGCTGAGAGCGGCGAGTCGAAACACTGAGGAGACACACAGGAGAGTTTGGGAGGCGATGCAGCAGTATCAAGCCGAAGACAAGAGGATATGAACTAGACGACATATGAGGGTAAGCTAATGCTAGTTCGCTAGCTATCGTGTATCAGTCCTGTGAACGACCCTGTAATGGCTGCAGTTTATCGCTGTTAGGTATTAAAATATGTGTGCTGTGTATGTGTTTCAGATGCTGTCTGATGAGACTTCATGGGATTTACCTGAAGCAGCAGCACATGAGCCTGCAGTAGCACAAGGTGTAGAGGAGGAGGACAGAGATGTACAGGATGCACTGATGCACTACGTGTCATGCAAAGTTATTCTTCTTGTTATACTTCTGTTTTTCGGTCCCCGGACCGCTATTGTTTTCTTTAATGCAATTCTGACAATAAACTTTTGTAGATGTGTCTATGCTATTGTTTGTTTGTGAAGGTTAGCAAGATTAAATAAAAAATTAAACGCCAAAACATTAAAACAGCTGTTTTAAGAAAATTACAGTTTGATAAATCAGTATTGCTTTGGTGTAATTCAGTCACCGGAATTATGAACCATAAAGGAGTTTGTGTTAAAACATGTTAAATCCCATTAAACACAAATACATTATTAGGGAATATAGAATTGTTTGGTTCAGACTGTTGACTCTTTTTCTACCAGTGTCTTAACAGACAAAATGAGAAGTTGTGATGCAGTCACATAAGTCACAAAATAGTTTATTAGTCAGCAGCAAAATCAAAACTATTTACAATGTGCAAAGTACAAACTGTGGTGGGCCTCTCCTACAGTGGAGGGCTAAAAGTAAAACTATATACAACTACAGGTGCTGGTCATATAATTAGAATATCATGAAAAAAGTTGTTCATTATTTCAGTAATTCCATTGAAAAAGTGAAACTTGTATATTATACTCATTCATTACACAGAGACTGATATATTTCAAATGTTTATTTCTCTTAACTTTGATTATACCTGAATACTAACAAAAATCTCAAATTTGGTATCTCTGAAAATTAGAATATTGTAGAAAGGTTCAATATTGAAGACACCTCTAATCAGCTAATTAACTCACAACACCTGCAAAGGCCTTTAAATGGTCTCTCAGTCTAGTTCTGTAGGCTACACAATCATGGGGAAGACTACTGACCTGACAGTTGTCCAAAAGACGAGCTTTTTCATGATATTCTAATTATATGACCAGCATTTGTAAATCTCAAGTCTATGGGAGGTGGACTCGCTCACACTCGCCGGCTGCCCACTGCCTACCCAGCTACCCCAGCTGCCCCAGCACACCCAGCACTGCCTGCCCCAGCTGCCCCAGCACACCCAGGAATGACTGGTTGAAGGCAGTATTCTGGGCCATCTCCTCCCGCTGCAAGGCCGCTTCATTCTCTCTTGCCTCGCTGAGGAGCAACCAGATGTTCTCATCATGCTGGGCATGACTCCACTCCTCCTCAGCCTGCATCTCCACAAGTACGCTAGGAAGGTCCAATTTTCTGTTGCCCCTTTTCCTCTTGCCTAGACCAAAGACAGAAAAGTGATCAGAGTCAGCTTTAATGGCCAAGTAAGTACACAATATACACGGAATTTGGTTTCGGCTGTTGGTGTCATCCTAGGAATATGGAAGAGAATAATAAAAAATAAACAATAGAAAGAGGAACAGGGAGGAAAAAGAAATAGTAAAATAGAACACAATATAAACAGAAATGTACAGCTAGACTGGAATGTATGAACACATTAGCAAAATGGTAATTGCTATAAACACAGTAGTGGTGATTTTTGTGTACAGGGCTCTGTAGTCCAAATGTCCAGGGTGAGTGGGGTCTCTGATGATGTTTTCTGCAGTCCGTACTATGGGCTGTAGTCTGTTTCTGTCCTGCTGTGTGGTTGATCCAGAGGTGCACAGGACAGATCGGATGACTGCAGTGTAGAACTGGATCAACAGCTCCTGTGGCAGGCCATGTCTCCTCAGCTGTTGTAGGAAATACATCCTCTGCTGAGCCTTTTTCAGGAGGTCCTGAGAGATTGTAGTCCCCAGGAGCTAGAAGGACTCCACAGCTATGATGTGATGTGTTTAGCCACCCGTCCATCCATTTTCAATCATGATCATGTCTTTGATACTTTAATAAACTTCTGGCACTCTTCGCTTTAACCAAAGCACAAGCAGTAACTCCTCCACCACAAACAAAAACGACGTGGTGTGAACTTCATTTCATCCTGTGCACATTTTGGAGTTGCTAAGAAGAGCTATGTTTTCTCATTTTATGTATATTTTCATTCAGTTTCACAGCTACCTAGTGACTATAAGAAGAATGGTTGCAATACTACACTGCACCAGAACGTAAATTAATTAGAGTGACTTACTTGTTAAGTCAATGGAAAATAAATGCAGCTGCATGTGTTCTGTTTATGTGTCACTGCAGCTACATGTAACTTTCATCAGGCGTTCCTGAGCTGGCTGCTGCACAGTTTGCATTTACACCTGCCTCAATTCTTGGTCGTTGGTCTCACTGTTCTGATCATGCTTGCAGGCATTTACACCTGTAGTAATAATAATAATAATGCGAAAATCAACCATGCTCTCTGTTTACCGTGTCTTACCGGTGATAAGACGTTGCTGTGACGTGCTGGTGTCGGTGTCCGAGCTGGTGCTGGTGCTGGAGAGGAGACAGGGCAGCCGGGGGCTCCGCGACGGAGGTGGAGTAGGCTTCGCATGTGGAAAGGGATTCTTGAACAGAAATAAACACTCACTCTAAGTACAAGAAAAACACGGCATGCTGACTGAAGTATTAGCTTCTGAGAGCTAAACGTTAGAAACAGCAGCACGAAATACAAGCAGAGCACGGAGTTAGCGCCGATGGCTAACTAGCTATCTTATTGTCTGCTACAGGAGACAACGACGTTACTTTCTAAAAATACTTGTTTGCTTAAAAGAAGCTTGCCACCAATGGAATAAATGATGTATAAGTTTCTTGAAGTCACAAAACACTCACCGTCCTCGAACGTCTCCAACAATGAAGCGGCTGAGTCTCCCTCCTGTTGCTCGCCGGTGCGGTGCCAGTAAATAGCGTCCATTAAACCTCTTCCAACACCTCCTGGTTGACCCACGCCGGCCGTTGTGGTCCTGGGTGGACCGATAGTCACTTTTGAGCTTTTTCAGCTTCTCCCTACACTGCTTCTGTTCTCTTTATATACAGTCTACTGTATATGTGAGCGGCCATCCGCTCAGAGACCTCCTGATAAACTTTCTCCGTCCAGCTCTCTCTGTATTCTTTGATCCACCACCAAAGACAAAGTCTCGACCTCTTCATTCACCCACGGTACAGGTCTGGCTGTCACATTAAAATTATGAAGAACAGAGAGTTTCGTGAAGAGCAATGCACACCGTCGCTGTTTACAGTCATTTTTTAATGCAGGATTTTGTTTTCGTGCTGAAGTTGCTCTGTGTCGTCACTCCCTGCCCAATCAGTGGCCTGCACTATGTAAACGCCACATTATCGGCTCATCTCAGCTCGCTGGGAACCTCAGCCGAGAAGGTGCTGAAAATTAGTCCGTATGGAAACGCTCGCAAACAAAGATGAGACGAGCCGTACCGTGCCGAGTAGATGCTTGTGGAATCGCGGCTAAACAAAGACGAGCGGAGCCGTGCCGCGCCGAGTAGGTCCTAAAGGAAAAGCGCTCGACACTCCGAGCATCGCTGCAATTTGACAGGCTGGTAATCCACAAAGAACGTGATGTTCCAGAACTTCCCTCGGTATGCCAAACGCCCTGGTCCCTGTGTGTGCTCCTGTTGCACCCTGGTACCAGAAAACCGGCGGAGTACTTCCTCTAAATTTGCAGTCACTCTACGGTCAACATCTTGGTCGGAAAGTGCGGAAATAACTTCAACAACTTCAATAAATTCCTCTGCTTTACACGCTACATGCTCGCGGTCAGCAGGTCCTGCTTCCACATACTCTGCAAGGTCTAAAATATCTCTCACCAACTCTCTAGAAAGTTCACAGCGACTCTCCCTCTACACAGCCTCCATGTTTAGAAAGACTTCTACTTCCTGTTTCAAGGCAGACAAAAGCAGTGGATTAGACTTGATTCACGTTAGTCCCGCCCACGGACTTTGACGGGCGAGGTTGACAGATAAAATTAATTCATGATCCACTGCAACACAAGGACCATGAAATAATTAATTAAATCGTGAAATAATGAAATATGTTTTTTACTTAAAATAATTGTTATTTTAATAAATTAATGACATATTTAATAACACATTTATGTATTTAATTCCAATTTTAATTAATTAATGACATATTTAATTCCAATTTTAACTAATTAATGACATATTTAATTATTTAATGATATATTTATTTAATAACACATTTAAGTATTTAATTCCAATTTTAATTAATTAATGACATATTTAATTCCAATTTTAATTAATTAATGAAATATTTAATTCCAATTTTAATTAATTAATGACATATTTAATTAATTATTTAATGATGTATTTATTTATTTAATTTTGGCACTTTTAGTCCTCCATAGACAGCAGGCGTTCACCAGGATCTGGATAAAACACATACACAATTAAAAAGTTAGGTTGGAAATGACATTTAATTGGATACATCGTCGTCATTGGATACACATCCATAAGCTAGTACAGAACACACATAACATCGCTACAGTCTTAATTTCAGTGAAATGCTGATGTTTCTATGAAGGAATTCTTTGCATTCCCAAAACTTGGTCTTCGCCTTTACAATTCTTCTCTTAATTTCTTCATCCACTTTCCCATCTTCTGTTATCGTGCTTCCAAGGAATTGGTATTCATGGACTTGCTCTAGATTGTTACCTTCTGCACTGATTACAAAGTTTTCTGGTGTTGTCTTGTTAACATACATGGTCTTCGTCTTTTTGGTATTGAGCTCCATCCCATAAGCTTTACATGTGGCGCAGAGAGAATCACTGCCTGAAGTGACTGGATATTGTTGACAAGCAACACTGTGTCGTCTGCTTATCCGATGTTGGTGATATTGATTACACAACTGGATACAACACCCCCAAAAATTGCATTAAACAGTATTTCTACTGCATTTTATCTCCTCAGTCTATTGAAAATTTGATTAGAAGTTTCATTTACCCCATCATTTGGTCGCTCCTTAGACAGACGACGAGCATGAATCATGGACAAAGTCTGTAGAGAAACACACATTTAGAATCATTATTTCTATAAATGTGGCATCGCATTATAAGACCCTAACATGTACTCAGTCTTACCGTCAGGCCGGTTTTCGACACTCCGTACGCTGTTTCCGGCCAGCCGTCTTCCTTGTGTTTTCCTTTCTGGCTCTCAGCGACGAATCTCTGCATCAGTCCGACCAGCTCGTCCTCCGTTATGTCCTCGCTGCGAAATCGCTGCTGCAGAGCTGGACTGCAGTCTTTCAAAGCCCAAGAACCGCCGAGGCTGGAGACGTTCACAACACGACCTGAAACACAAAATACAGGACATCTGAAGCTCATAACTGCTCGACAAACCTCCACTGCAGTAAAAACGTGTTTTGTTTTAAAAATCATTCATAGAGGATAAGTTTTAGTGTTCGTTTGTTTGGGCAGCAGGTGGAGCTTTGACTTCTTGGGTTCTTCTTTAATTTCTATAAACTTTGTACATCTGGATTTGAGCAGTTTACTACATTTGTTCATGGCCAAAGTTCTGGTTTTGGCTGAAATGTTCTATGGTTTCACTTTTGGACTTTGGTTTTACCACTCTAGAAAAACTGTCCTGAAGCCACTCCAGAATTTTCTTGCCTGTTTTCTTTGGGTAATTGTTGTATTTAAAGGTAAACTGTTGATTTTCTTCAAGTATCTTTCTGTCATTCATCCTTTTTTCAGTTCTGTAAAGTCTACTCGTTTCTGTTAAGACTCCCAATCACAGCATGATGATGCCACCACCATGCTTTACCATAAGAATTAGCAGGTCATGGAAGCTGAATATTGTTGGCCAGAGGCTTTCTGCGATTTTGTATCTTGGTTTTTGTCTTGATTTGCAGTTTGACAACACAGGTGTGTTTCTAAATTTACTCAAACTTCAGTCTGTTAGTTGTAATGCAAGGATAATGAAAAGAAACGGTGTACTGCATGAGTCTGGATACGTTCTGAAGCCACAACATTTTTGTGTATTCTCATCATTTTTCCAGCAGACTGACGATTCGAGTAGACGGCAAACTAAATCTGTGTGTTCATACCTCCGGCTTTGATGAGCGGCAGGAAGTGAGTCAGCATGTCTCTGGTGGCGAAGAAGTTCGTCTTCAGGGTCACGTCAGCCTGGACAGCAAATGGAGTCGTGTCCCCCTCTGTAAAGAAAGAGTGAACATGTTGTCATTATTTTATAGTTGCAAATGTAAACAATATCTGACAGTAATTCAGTAATGAGCGCTAGGCTTTTTGTTAGGAAAATAAAAGCACTCAGGGCTGCACATGTTCATTTCAGCAACGATATCATGACGTGTGGATGCACAATAGTCAAAACTGCAAAAAGTGTAATGTTCATAAGAGAAGTCTGCCTAAAAGAATACAATTAACTGGGATTCAAGGCTTCTTGGATACTGAGTTTTTTAAAAAAAACTATTCACAACAGTTTGTTAACATGCTGCACATGAGCACAGCAAAATGAGCCAAGAACTGGAGAGAAACGAACAACAAAAGAACATTTTAATACAGAAACGCAGCATCACTTGTATGGAAACACTTCATTATATTCAACAAAAACAAGTTCTTATTTGGCAATTGTTGCCACTGCATGAGGCAACGCAACTCATTTTTTTGACAATGTATATCAGCACCACAAAAGTTTGCATAATGAGTGCAAAGTCAGATCTCAATACCATCCAAAATCAAAAAAGTGCAAGCGTTAAATGGCTCCGAACAGCATTTTTCAGCTCTTACTTTAAATTATTTTTCATTCTCCATGCAGATGCCCCCCTTAAAAAACAACCTTAATTGTTCTAGAATGATTAATTATTTCCTAACAGAGTTATTCAAGTCATCTGGTGCAAGTTTGTGTATTTTTTTTCAAATTGTAACATCAGTTTTTTTATAATACAGTGCAGCCCCAGTATACATATATTCTCCAGCTCATGTATTTATAAAATATTAAATGCTAATACTAGCATAAGACTGCAGATTGGTGCCAATTACTGACTTGCAGAATCAGTAACTTATTTTAAATCACTTCTGAAAACCCACTTTCATAGACTTGCTTGTATGTGAAGTTTACGGTACTTTTAGCTTTATTTAGTTTCAGTGTTTTATTCTGTATTTGTCCTGTTTTTAGATGTTCTCTCTTGTTTTAATTTACAATTTTACTGCCTGGTTCCTTGGTGTGATATCGTCTCTCCAACTCTTCCATTATCTATCCATCCATTATCTATATACCACTTAATCCTCATTAGGGTTGGGGGGGGCTGGAGTCTATCCCAGCTGACTTAGTGTGAAGACAGGAGACACCTGGACAGGTCACCAGTCCATCGCAGGGTTACATATACAGACAAACAATCAAACTCACAGCTATGGGCAATTTAGGATAATCAATTAACCTCAGCATGTTTTTGGACTGTGGGAGGAAGCCGGAGAAAATCCACGCATTCACAGGGAAAACATGCAAACTCTGTGCAGAAAGATCCTGAGAAGGCCGGGACACAAACCAGGGATCTTCTAGCTGCAAGGTGGAAGTGCTAACCACTACACCACTGTGCAGCCCCAGTCTCTAATTCTTTAATTCTGAAAGTTTTGGGATTTTTATTTTGGAATTTTAACCCTCAATCTTATTCTTTAATTTTCAAATTGCCTAGTTCCCTTGTTTGACATGACTGCTAATCTAGCTAATTATTAATGAAATTTATTACTATTTTACTGTCTATCACAGTTTATTTTAGTTGACTCTGACCTGTCTCATATCTTGCTTGATTGTCTGTGTTAAATGTTTTGACCATCAAAGCACCTCATGAACGCTGTTCTCAAAGGTGCTATATAAATAAAGCTATTATTATTATTATTATTTCAACTGTATATCTAAGCCGTAGTAGTTTAGTCTTTCTGGGACAAGAATTTCCTCTGAGATTAATAAAGTTCTCTTTTATAATAACCATCAGTGTTTGTAACTTCAGTGCAGTTTAATATTCCTCAGTGTCTCGATTCATTCTTACCTTTGAATAAGATCGCAGCGTTATTGATGAGGACATCGACTCCTCCGTATTTCTCTTTGAAGAAAGCTGCTGCAGCTGTGATGCTGCTCACGTCATTGATGTCCAGCTGATGAAACTTTGGATTCAGTCCCTCAGAGGACAAAGACTTCACGGCTTCCTCACCACGACCACTAGAACAGGAGAAAAAACTCTTATTTACTGTCATTTTATCGTAATAAGACACAGATCTGCAGTGTTTTTCAGTTAGTTTCACTTTGATTTTTGATTTTAAAGGTTCTAAAAACACATTTTCAGCTACTTTTAGTGATTTATTATCAGTCAAAGTCGGCGATTCTGATGTCTGTGCTTCCATCTGAGCTCTTCAAATAGGTTTCAAACTGGAAGGAGGCAAAAAGTCATGATGAAAGCAATTAAATCTGATGAAACAACAGCTTCACATTCTGGATGAAGCAGAATAGCAGAGTTGTTTTTTAAAGCTACGCTCTTAATAACTGGAAAAACTTGTCTGGAATATTACATTTGACCACAAAATTAAGATTTGAAACCAGGTTTTCGAGGGTATTTGTTAAACATGAAAAAATAATTGCAAAAAGATGAAATCATGCACATTGCGACATGGTCCTGTGCAGGTGTGACCAGGTGAGTGACCTACACGTCTCTGGATGTGAGGTAAACGTCACCCTGGTACTGCTTGCAGAGCGCTCGGACGATGGCCAATCCGATGCCCTTGTTGCTTCCTGTTACTACGGCAACCTTCACTGACATGTCTGTCAAAAGAGTAAGAAAGGTGTGAAGTCGCACAGTAAACGCACAAACTGATCCTGTTCCACCTTCAACACACAAACCAGCGTTAACACTTGTGGCACAGCGACTTTATCGTTTCTCTGGCACAGAAACAATGTTATCAGACATGTAGGGTTAAGGTTAAGGTTTGGCTGAGTCATGATGACAATTTCAGGGAGAGAAATTCAAATAGATTTGTCTAATAATACAGAAAAGCACAAATAAAGCATCTGAAAATCATAAAAATGACCATTTTGTGACATAAAACACTACAAGTAAAGAAACTGTGCAATAAATCTGCTTTAAATTATAATCAAAAAACACGATGTGCAAGGATTTGTACTTAAAAATGACAATTTAATCATTAAAAAAACAACAAATTACTATTACTATCTGTACTGGTTTTGCAGGAATTTTGCAGGTTAGTTTTGCAACCTTTTTGATAAATTAACCTTAAATTTAAACTGCCTGCTTTATTATGGACTTAGCTTTAATGTGTGGATTGAACAATAAAAAACAATAAACTACTACTACGTACTTGGAGCTCTGTTATGACCTTTGACTGCTGGTTTTGCAGGTTAGTTTTGCAACTATGGTGTTAAAATAACCTTTAACCTTAAGCGATAAAAACTGATGTTTCTTACTTGAAGCTGCTGTTGTTCTGCTGATTGAAGCTGCTGTGAAGAAGCTGAAGACGGAATAAACGAGCTGCAGCAGAAAATCAGCTGATAAAAAGGACTGAAGAACATGATACTAGATGAAAAGGGGAGGAACATAGATATATATATAGAAGATATTCATGTCCATGTCCATGGGAGGAAGCTGGGCGGAGTTTTGCGCAGGATCAGTGCGCATACCCGGAAAAACAAGCGGAACACGTGGTCAGAGGGCTGCTCATGGAGCTGCGGTGGAAGATCGTGGTCAGATGGCGCTGAGGACGGTTTGTAGGTATTTTATTTATATTTTTATTGACTGTGTGCATCTGTAGGTAGTTGGTAAATGTATGAATTCTGCGTTTTTGTGCTGTTAGGAGAAAAAGGAGGATTTGGTTATAAACTAAAGCCTCAAAGTGAGGTTTACCTGATGTTTGTTTTGTTCATACAAAACTGTAACTGTGGTTTGACATGTATTAAAACACTACTAACATTGAAATTACTGTAGTAGTTGCTATTTTTTGTTGTTGTACTTGAGAAGCTTCAGATTCTGCAGTTAAAAGACAATTTAAGTGGAACTGAACGTGGAGCGACCAAATCTTTGTTTTTTTTCCCCACATTTTGATGATTTCAAACAGGGTTTTGACATTTTAACTGAAGCCTGAATGCTTTGCACAGAGACTGATTTGTGAGCGTTTTATTATGTCAGAATAGGCGGGAAAAATGAAGTTTCACAGCTTACGTCTGAAATACATAAGTCCAGATCTTAAGTCATTTCACATAAACTGGTGACATCTGGAATGATTATCCAAGACAGACTGGAGAGGGAACTGTAACACCTTTTTCAATCCTTACACTATTCTATTTGTCTCTATCTCTGGGGCCTGTTGAGTTGTATTTATTGTCACAGGTCCATATGGGAACATGACGGGTCGAAGACGTCGAGCTGGACGAGCTGCCAGGACGAGGAGGCAGAAACATGAAAACTCCCTCCGGTCAGGTAGAAACAATTAGCTGATTTCCAACAATGTTTCTCTGCTGTAAACTGCTTCATCATAAACTCCTCTTCTTGTTGTTCTCCTTGTTCTCCTCCTTCTTCTCTTCTTTTTCTTGTTTCCTTCTTCTTCTTTTTCTTGCTCTTTTTGTTCTTCTCCTCCTTCTTCTCTCCTTTTTCTTCTCCTTCTTCTCTTTCGTCTTACTCCTTCTTTTTCTTCTTCCCTTTCTTCTCTTTGTCCTCCTGCTCTTTCTTCTTCTTCTTGTTCTCTTTATTCTTCTCCTTCTCCTCCTTCATCTCCTTCTTTTCTTTCTTCTTCATTTTGTCGTTCTTCTCTCCTTCTTCTCTTCCTTCTGCATCTCCTTTGTCTTCTTCTTCACCTTCTCATTCTTTTTTCCCTCTTCTTTTCCTCCTTTTTCTTTTTGTCCTTCTTCTCTCTTTCTCCTCCTCCTTCTTCTTTTCCTTCTTCTTCTTCTGCTCCTTCTTCTTTTTGTCCTTCTCCTCATTCTTTTTCTAATTCTTCTTTTTCTCCTTCTTCTTCTTCTCCTTCTCATTCTTCTCCTCCTCCTCCTTCTTCTTCAGCCTCCTTACGTCACCTGTCTCAGTACATCAGACTGATGAAGTTTCTTCACCAGCGAGGATTCACCTCCACTCTGCTGCAGCCGGCCGTCTTCACCGGTAAAACTCCGCTTTATCGCCACGTTATCTGGAGTTTAACAAAACCTCAGTAGATAAATTCACTTATTAGCTTCCTGTCAGCAGCATCAACACACAGAATAAGTGATGTTCCATTCTTTAAATGTGTCGTTGTTAAACTTTTCTCCATCCAGACACAGGTCGAGGACTTCAGACTCTCAGAGCTATAAAGGTAATCAGATTTTTTTACATGCACAGTTCAGTACTTTTATTACCTGCTTTGTGATGTTTTTATTGGTATTCAGATGCTTCAGAATGTTTTTCTGCTTTGCATCTTTTATGACAGTAAATGGAATCTTGATCTTAACCTCAAAGGGGAACATCGGTTGATATATCGGAATTCTTTTATTCCCTAAAATTCAGTAACAGTCCCGTAAATCCAGCATTGATCAGGCTTTAAATAATATTATTACAATGACTGACCTAATTTATCAAGTTCTTTCCATTCCAGTTTGATTCACAAGTTCAGCTCTTTTTTTGTTTTCTGTAGATTTTAATAAACTGTCCAATGAGGTATTTCAATAAAGTTTAATAAAATTAAACCGCACAGCAAAACGCTCGTTAAACAACATTTAAACAAGCTTTGGAGTGAAATGTTGAGCTGAAACTGTTAATAAATTGTTGGGTGCATTATACAATTCATAGCAAACCTCATAAACATTGCATTTTTACACAGTTTCTTCTACACATGCCATTTACTGCACTGTACTTTGTCTATTCAACATTACCAACCTCAGAATGATGAGACATTTTTAACTTTCTGCAGCACTTTTTTTTTTAACAATCCTGGTTTTCAGAACAGATAAAGATAAATTGTTGTATTTAAATGCAAAAGGTGTTGCTTTTCTTCAAGTATCTTTCTAGCATTCATCCTTTTTTCAGTTCTGTAAAGTCTACCCGTTTCTGCTAAGACTCCCCATCATAGCATGATGATGCCACCACCGTGCTTTACCATAAGAATTAGAAGGTCATGGAAAGTGAATATTGTTTTCCAGATATAGCACTTGGAGGTCAGTTGTCTTATAATCAGGCAAGATAAACTTTTCCTTTGTGCTTTCAGAGTCTTTTGAATGCCATTTCATAAACTCCCAAAGTTCCAGGGTGCCTAAAGCTCCGTTTTAGCAAAGATTGGTGATCGTCAGCCCAGATTTCTTCCACTTCAGAAATGCAGATTCTGCCTGAGAATCCTAAAAGCTTGAAAAAGAGTTTGATACCTGAACAACTTTACAGAGACTTTCTGGGATTTTGCAGCTTGGTTTTTGTCCTGATTTGCAGTTTGACAACACATGCGTGTTTCTAAATTTACTCAAACTCCAATCTAGTATCGTTTCCATTCCAGTTTGATTCACAACTTCAGCTACTGTTTTTCTATATAGTCCTTTCTCCAATTTATTTAGCTTTTGAATTCTTGTTGTAAATCATCTTTGAATGTCTAAAAAAAAGTGCTGTATCAGTATTATTATTAAATATTATTATGTAGATAGAAGCTGTTAGAAGAGATAAGGTGCAAAGTTGTGCTGGTATTTACCATAAAGAGTGTTAGAAGTCTAAGTAAATTATGAAAATAGAAATAATAAAGAGAATATAAAAGGCTATTTTGCAGTGACAACTTGTTCTTTGATGCATATTGTAATAAATCCTTTTAATTTTTAAACAGTGATGCTTTATAAAAATTAGAATAGCTGTGTTTAAGTATTAAATTGTGTCTCTGTTTTGTTTGTCAGCCCGGTCATCTGGTGATTTCTCTGCCTGAGTCGTGTCTCCTCACGACCTTGACTGTCCTGAACAGCTACTTGGGAGAATATATAAAAAGGTGAGAGACAAATGTAAATAAATTGCAGATTTTTACACTGAATCCTCATTTTTCTGACATGCAGGAGCCTGATAAATCCTCACCTGTTCAGACTCACTTCATTGTTCACCTGTACGCCCTGCTGCCTGGCTGTCAGGAGGCATTAAATCAAACTGTTTCTCCCTCGGGCTGCACAGTGGCGTAGTGGTTAGCACTTTCGCCTTGCAGCAAGAAGGTCCCTGGTTCGCGTCCCGGCTTTCCCGGGATCTTTCTGCATGGAGTTTGCATGTTCTCCCTGTGCATGCGTGGGTTTTCTCCGGGTACTCCGGCTTCCTCCCACAGTCCAAAAATATGCTGAGGTTAATTGATTACTCTAAATTGCCCGTAGGTGTGAATGTGAGAGTGCTTGTTTGTCTTTGTATGTGGCCCTGCGACAGACTGGCGACCTGTCTAGGGTGTCCCCTGCCTTCGCCCGAGTCAGCTGGGATAGGCTCCAGCACCCCCCGCGACCCTAGTGAGGATTAAGCGGTGTATAGATAATGGATGGATGGATGGATGTTTCTCCCTCCACAGCTGGAAGCCTCGTCTGTCTCCCCTCCTGGTTCTCTGCGTCTTCCTGGTTTGCGAGCGTCACCGAGGGGAGGCCTCTGATTGGTTCCCCTACGTCGACCTGCTGCCCGCTTCCTACACCTGTCCCGTGTACTTCGGCGACGACGTCATGGACGCTCTGCCCGCCTGTGTGAGGAGGCGGGGCTTAGAGCAGAGGGAGGCGGTGCAGGAAATGTTCTCCTCCAATCAGGACTTCTTCAGGTGAGTTCAGGTTCTGCAGGTTCTGTTTTAGAACAAATTAACGGAGTTTATTTACACAGTCAGCTGAACTCTGTCCTGCTTTTACTGAACTGATCTGTTGATGATTGATTTGGTCATGGAGAGAATGCCAAGAGTGTGCAAAGCAGGAATCAAAGCAAAGGGTGGCTGTTTTTAGGAATATAAAATAAAAAACATGCTTTGCCTTATTTCACACTTTCTTGTTTACTACATAGTTCCATATGTGTTCATTCATAGTTTTGATGCCTTCAGTGACAATCTACTATGTAAATAGCCATGAAAATAAATAAAAACCATTAAATGAGAAAGTGTGTCCAAACTTTTGGCCGGTAGTGTATATAATTATTTAAAGAAGCATCTTATTTATCTTCATTTATGTGAATATTCTGTTAAGTTCTGATCTTTTTCAGGTCTCTGCAGCCGGTCCTGAATCAGTCTACAGAGGACGTGTTGACCTACGAGGCTTTCAGGTCCACAAACATGTTAAATTAAACACTTTCTGCCTCTTTTTCAGTCTAAATGTTCAGTTTATTTCAGCCCATCTTTGAGAAAATGTAAATCTGTCCCCTCGTCCTGTAGATGGGCCTGGTGCAGCGTCAACACTCGCTCCGTCTTCATGTCTCATCGGCCAAGCAGCTTCTTGTCTGGACCGGATCGCTTCGCTTTAGCTCCGTTTCTGGACCTGCTGAACCACCGAGCTGACGTCCAGGTAACAGATTCACCTGTTTACTTATTCAAATACACAATATACATGTAGAGGAATAATTGTATTTTTCTGTCAGGTTGAAGCCAGTTTCAACGATGCGACAAGGTGTTACGAGATCAGGAGTGTTTGTGGGACTCGGCGCTTCCACCAGGCCTTTATTAACTACGGTTGCCATGACAACCAGCGATTACTGTTAGAATATGGCTTCATCTGCAGCGACAATCCTCACAGCGTCGTCTACGTGGACGTAGGTAAATTGTAGGCAGCAACACAGAGTAATATGCAATTTTACAAAAGTGAGACAGAAAAATCTAAATAAAAAGTATTTTACATATAAAATAAGCCTTTTTTTGATCCTACAGTTGGGAAATTTGCAGTGTTACAGTAACACAGATGGTGCAAACATTTAGGGAATGTTGTGTAAAAATAAAAATAAACCAAAACATGCATAAAAATAATAAAAAATATGCATTAGTACTTGCAATTATAAGTAGTATTGCACAGATTAAATAGAAAAATATCCAAAAGAGCAGATATTCTTATATATGTAGAAAAATACATATTGCACAGTGTTTTTAAAAGTACTGTACAGTAAAATTTAAACTGTTTATTCCCCCAGATCTGCTCTGTGATGTTTTGAAAGCTGACAGGAGTTTGGATCAGAAGATCAAGTTCCTCAGAGAAAACAATTTCCTTCAGTAAGACTTTAAATTTATGACCTGATTTATCTCTAAACCCTGGTAGAAGATATTCCAGAAGTTGGTTCATGCGTAAAATAACTGCAGATTTGTTTCCGTCGCTGTTAGAAATCTGACTATTTCCAGCGAAGGCCCCAGTTGGAGGCTGCTGACGGCACTCAGACTGTTTTCTCTGCCACAAACGATGTAGTAAGTTCACAAAAACACACACATGTTGAAAGTTTAATCACGATAACTCCAGTACTGTCCTCTCCCCACTCGATTCCTATCTGTTTAAGGGCTAATTTTAAGCTTTTATTGTTTGTTTTTAAGGTTTTTCATGCATTAGCATCTGAGTTTTTTTGTTTAAAAAAAAAAAAAAAAAAAGACAATCTTAGCAAGTTGCACCAAGTAGTGCTTACAGTTACATTATCAGATAAATATGCACAAGAAATAGTGCTTTGAATTATATAAAGTGATTATGGGAAGAATTTTTCAACATTTTGGCAACAATATTCATGCAAAAATATCACTGGATGTTCTAAAATTCAGGCACAACTGCAGAGACCCGACATATTGCAGCTTTTTATTCCTATTTTATTGACTTTTATTCTGTTTTTCAAGGGAGTTCTGGCCAAGATATTCAGGATTAAATACAAAATAGTTACAAAATTACACGGTTCAAAGAGAATGAAAACACTAGCAAAAAACTAATAAAGATTAAATTTACAAGCAAGTTATGAAAAACAAGTACGTGTTTGTCTTCTACTTGCTATGTTCTGTCTTTTAGTTGTTTCAAGCTTTGTTTTTAAATGTGCTTTATTAATAGGTTTGATTTCTATCTCCGTAAACGTGAAGCCAAAGTTTTGTCTTCACATTTTTCCTGAAGTAAAACTTGTGAAATGTGTTTTCAGTGTATTTGTCAGGGATTTGTCAGTTGATCTATAGAGAATGCAATGGAAGCAGTTTGCTGCTGTATGCAATTTAAATCAACTTTTTTCATATTTCATCTCACCCATAATCAGAGATTATTTAATCTGCTTGTCCAGTATTATAGATTCTGAATCAGTGACTGGGTGTGTTTCTGTGTATATTTTCAGCCACCAGTGGAAGACAGTGCTGCTCGGTCAGACGCTGTGTGAAGAAAAAGAACAGTGGATCGTTGGAACAGCGAAGATTCTCTGTCAGCGACTTCTACGGGACACATTTACAGCTTTAGATAAGGTGAGCACACAAACCAAACTGCTTCCCAGTGATTTACTGCCTGTCTTGACTTTTTTCTGCTCTTTAGATCTCAAACCTCCTCCAGCAGAGTGAGCAGCCAATCAGAGAGCAGCTGGAGGTGGTGATGTCACTGCGGCAGGAGGAGAGGTGCATCCTGGGAAGATGTCTGGAGGTTCTGGATGAGTCTCTCAAACAAACTGATGAACTGTTGCCATGTCAACAGGATGCTGATGCTGTGAGCTGACGACTGATGCTGGATCAGAGTCCAGCTGTGCTAAAAAACTATGAGATCTAAAATCTACTGAAAATGGACTTATGGAGGACGGAACTGTGAGGAAACAGAAGAGCAGAGATTTGACTCTGAAGAGTCATTTATTTATTTATTTCAGAGATTTTTAGGAGCCATTCAGTAAAGAAATTAGAAAGTTCAGAAGACGATACTGGCAAGACTCCAACACATTTCATGACGGCAGCTGAACTTACGTACTTGTTGCAGTTTGGATAAATTCACGTCAAACTGCCAAACATTTTAGCCTGAAAAGTGCTTAATATATGAAGCTAAAATTACACAAATATCTTTAGAAATATCCACTCTTTATACTATGAAAACTGTCACTGTCCAAAAGACAGTAATTTTGAGAATTCTAGTTCCAAGTTAGTTATATTTTGTCGTCATTTCATAAATGTTTGAATTCATATTGTTGTTAAAACTACTTAAAAGCACAATAAATGAGATGATAAGAATGGTAGCTTTGACAATGTACACCTTTAAAATTGATGTTTGGTTTAAAATGTGTTGCTGTTTTACAATGTTCATTTGATGGAGGATGAAACAAGTCACATGACCAGTTTAGTTACAGGTCACACCTGTGGGACTGTGGGTCAGATGCAACACACTGCAGAGGGAAACAATATGGTCTTAAAAACCTAACTATTCTGCATGGTCTGAGAGGTGTATACAGTAAGTGTGACCTTTAAGTTTTATTTGTTTCATATTTGGTGCCATTATTAAAGTGCTTTGTATGGACAGTTTAATGTATTGTTGTCGCAAGCTGGCATACTGGACTTACTTTTGGAATCCAGGTAATTTGAGATACTTTTTGTGAAACTTTGTGTTTGTATCCGAAATGTTTGTATGTCTTTATTTTGTGGGTTGACTGAAGAGAAAATCAAAGTTAAAAAGCATCTATATGATGCGTGGCCTTCATTATATCAGACCGAAGTAGTTAAAAAAAATGTGCAGGTGAATCAAAATGCTTGAGAAGAAACTGTTATAGAAATTTGACTATTTGTGCTGAAGGTGCTACTTGTTGTAATCTGAATAAATTCAAGGACAAACGTGTGTGACGACCCTCCACCTGGACACCAGGTGAGCCTGTTCAGAAGCTGAGGGTCATCAGCTGATTGAGCCGCACCTGGGATCAAGTGGCTCAAACTGCATCAAACCTCCCTCACTTCCAGTGTGTGTCTCTCTGACAGGAGCTGCTTCCTTCTGGAGCTCCAGAAGCCTGGTTTTGGTTTGGTTTATAGTCTTTTGTCTTACAATAAATCTTACAATTACAATAAAACCCTTTTTTTTAAGTCACCACCCTGTTGTTGTCTCCGTTTTGTTGCAGCTTCAGAGCAGAGTTGTAACAAATGGGGGCTCGTCTACACATTAGGGGAACCAGTGTACGTGTTTGTAGCTTTGCTGGGTGATTACCATTGTGGGCAGAGACTAGTAATTTCTGTGAATGAAGACAGGTGCTGTCTGGAGTGATGCTGGGTGTGACTTGGCTGTTCAGTGTTTCATGGAGGTCTGCGCATTCTGGTTGTTGGGAGACAACGTGTGGTGAGTGTTAAAAAGCAGCTCTTTGTTAGTTAAAGTAATTTTGTATATTTGCTCAGAGGAAGTTTGTTGCCAGGGTGTGATGCTGGCGTTTGTGTCTCTGTTCTATGGATTCTGTAACTGTACAGTGGAGATAAGTCGCTGTGGTTCTGTCCCTGTTAGGGGAAATGACCAGACAGTAGTTTAATAGTATGAAAGTCACCTGGAATTCTTATTATGAATGTGGTCAAAAGTTCATATTTGAGGGAAGCTGAATGTGTCTTTCTTCAGTTTAAAATGAAAGTGACCTGAGGGGCTGCACTATGAAGCAGGTTCAACATATTCAGGCTTTTTTTGAGTTAGCCTGCTTAACAAAACCTAAAATCCCAGTCAGAGATAATCATAGTTCTCAACTTTCTTTTTTATCCAGGTTTTCTTTAGTGCACTCACGGCAACACGGTGGGATTACTAACATACAGGTCGACAGGTTTGCAGATAAAACTTCAGCTGAGTATCTGTATGAATCTGTGGAAGGGAGACGCTTCTTATGGCTGATGTAAATCCAAAACCCTTTAAACTCGACATGCCTGCTAACTTATTAATCTTGCTTCATAGTACAACCCTCAGGTAACCTGGAGACTCGACATGAGGAACTCAAGGTGTGTTTTTCTGTGTTAACACAATATTGGAAACAGCTGTGATACATTTCAGAGCCTCAAAACACAGAATAACAAGTAAAAACTGGCTGACTGTTCCTCTCCCAAAAGAACTGCTCCTGTTGAGCCGCGATTCTGGGCAGAATGTGTTTATTTCAATCAGAGCTGAATGACGGCCTTTTTCTTCGGGTGACGCTGGACTGTCTCCATGACGACTGTGGCTTCGTAGAGAGGAACTGCTTCCTCCGGCTGAGGTCTGGCAGGACAGAAAGACGAGTTAGATTTCATTAGGTTAGACACCAGTCATCAAGACATCTCTATAAATCTTTAGTTTGTTCCTGCAGTTTTGGAGAAACAAATGAGAACAGAGTTGGAGTGATGTAAATTATAGAAAAGAAAAACTAAATCCAAATGTTTTTAAATATTTGTTTTACAATAATTGAAAAACCTGGAATCAGTGTGTATTTTTCCTAGTTACCTCAGTATTACCCACACTGGAAAAAGAAATAGTGGCTTTACATGCTACAGATATTTAACTACGTTCATGTTTCATTTGTTTCTCCTCTCTGCTCTGAGTGAACACAGCCTGCAGTTCAGCTGAAAAGTGTCTGAATTTTTGTCACATGACTGCTGGTCACAGCTGAGTTAAAAATGGTTTGCATGTTGCGCCAAGGAGTGCAGAATTTTTTGGTTTTTACAGAATCTATTTCCTACAAACAGTTTATTTTTACCAAATTTTTAAGTTACATTTGTTGAAAAGAGCAATTTTGATGAAGTATAATTTTAAGCTTTTTGCAAAATAAGTCACAAGTGAGTAGTTAAAGGGATGTCAGAAAGTTGAAAATACAATGATTCTTTCTGTTTTTACAACTTCTTACTAACATAGGTTTCATTTTTGCATTCTTAAATAAAGTTTATATGCCTTTAAACCAATTATGAGGCTCAGAAGTGTAAACCGGGTCCTGCATTTATTTCATTTTAGTTGGTTGAGTTTGAAGTATTCTAGTTACCTGAGGACTCCAGTTGACATTTTCTCCACAATATCTTTCAGAATATCTGCAAAAAAATGTGTTAAGGATTCCTAAAGACTGTAAAGAGGACTGTGCATGTTTTAAATGACACATTGGGAGGATACGAAGGTATCTTCCCTGCTGGGCCGATGAAGCCGTCCAGACTTCAGGGTTCAGGAAAGAGACGGAGGCTGACTTTAAATGCAGTAATCTGCAATCTGGAGGGTCCAACTGCAAAAAAAAAAAAAAACACAAAGAAGGACACAGGAGATGAAGACAGGTCAGGTGAATCTTAACTTACAACAGGAGATTTAAAGGCAATGAAAAGGAACATACTTTAAACTAATGCCTGACAGTCAAACAAGCTGTGTAAAAGAAAATAATCTACAGAAAAAGAAACAGCTGCAAGATCCAAATCTTCTGTAAAACCTGAAGTTTTCAGTGTGGTGTGTTGCTGCAGGGAGGTTGTTGTTTTTGGATTTGTAAACAGTAACACACCAATAGAGGAAGAAGAGGAAAAACTGCCTGCAGCCTTCATCTGATGAGTCAGACCAAGTAGGAGGAAGCTACAGACTCTAACTGGCCACTGAGATGATTTAAAGGAAAGCAGTTGTTGACTGAGGTCTAAAAGAATTAAAATGGCAGCAACAAGTTTTTGGAAATGTTGAGCAGAGCAGATTTAAGTATGTCTTATGAATATTTAGTAATAGACTGTAGAATACAAGTCAAAGAATCTGTCCGATATTAATGTTTTTCTACATATAGAGTAACTCTGTCATGTTATTTTCCACATTTGGAGGAATCTGTATAACATCAAAATTTCTACATGCAAAAGAATCTGCATAGTGTCAACGGTACTTGTACATATTTCCTGTTTTTTTTTTTTAAATTTTTGTACCGATGTCCCTACAGTTTTGCACAATCCTCAGGCAGTAAAAATGTTTTTTTCCCCAATAATGACCCCAATCAGAAATTTTACCAATTTAACCGAAATGTAAACAGAGTGAATAACTTTCACAGATCTTAAACAAAAAACATCATGACGTGAACCATGGTGGTGGCAGCATCATGATGTAAAGCATGGTGGTGGTAACATCATAAAATGTAATTAGTTGGTCCTTGTATCATTTCTGACCTTCCCTGAAAATTTCATCCAAATCTGATAATCCGTTTTTGAGTAATGTTGCTAACAGACAGACAAACAGATGGACAAACGTACGCCAATCATCACATAACTCCGCCGCATTCTTTGGCGGAGTAATACAATTAGAATAATAGGCCTGAACAAATGTTTACCATTAAGCTGACAGGGGAAAGTGCTTTATTAATCTTTCAAAGTATATATATGAAAAAATATAAGATGTCGTGAGAGGTTTATCACTTTAGGGCCACTTTCGACATCATTTTTTGGCAAAATGTGTCAATTCTCAACTGAAATTGGGCCAGTTTTCAAAATCTAGTCACTGTAAATTGTTTATTTTCTGCAAAATTTTGAATGAGACAGAATAAAGTGACTAAGGTGTGAAATATGATTATAAGAGATTTGATTTGATGAAGCTTTTTAACAAAATGGCACGTCATAGATGGTGTTACTGCCTGAGTAGGAAAGAAGCTGCATGTAAACCACTGTTTCCAAAACTTTAGACAGGAATTTGAGCCTGGATGTGGGACAGAAATTACTTAGATGTCATGGTTTGGGTTTTTAACAAGAGACGCCTATAAAACATCTGTCTCTCACCAGTTAAAGGTAAACTCTAGTTCAACCAGAACACTGACTCACCTGCAGGTCTTGATGTGATGTGACCCAATGACCTCCGACTCCCAGAACACTGATGATGTCGTGTTTGTGTGGAAGGAATTTCTTCTCCTCCTCCTCCTCCTCCTGCAGACAAACTGCAGGCACACAGAAATACAAAAACTCGAAATCTAAGAGTTCGAACAGTAACATTGCTTTTTTTTAAACACATTAAAAGTGCATTTACCTCCAGAATCTATGACTATATCCACTCCCAGTCCTCCTGTTTCCTCCAAAACCACCGGCAGCAGGTCGGATGAGTTGTTATAAACCGGAATAACTCTGGCTTCATGCACAAAAACATAAAGAGTGATTCTACTTCCGAAAACAATTCAAATTTAACGATTTTAATGCAAGGTTTGAAGTTTCTACTTATTTTTACAGCAAACATCCCATCACAAGGTCTTTTAAGTTTCACAGTTTGCAGTTATAGTTACATATAAAGTCCAAAATTCGCCACTTACTAATTCCAATATTTAGGTTACAACATTTAATTGAATATAAACTCTGTAAGAAGTAGAAGTAAATTCGCTCTGGTTGAATCATGCTGGCGAGAAGGCACATATGAGTGAGCTGGAAAGCCATAAATAAAAGATCTCACCAACTAAAGGTTCCTGAACACCTGAAGGAAAGACGAAGGTGAGGAGAGAAGAAAAGGAAGCAAAGATAAAAGTGGAGCATGAAAAGAGTGATAAGAAAAAACCCAGTCTAGATTTTGGACTAGATGCATTAAACAGACACTCGTGGCTTTTGAAGGCGAGCTGCAGACATCAGAGTTTTAGTGTTGACTTACCGACGCTGGGCCGAACCTGCTCCAGAAATGTGTGTTGTTGAGGCGAATGTGACGTCGTCAGAACCTTCACGCCGTGATAACAAGCCAACTGGATGCACATGAGGCCAAAAGACTTTGGAGCAAGAAGAGATGAGACCGTTAAATGTGCATACATTCTGAAATTTAATGAATACGTGACGGATTTTTTTGTTTTTACGTACGCTGCCTCCGTCCATCACCAACAGTGTGTGTCCGGCTGCGATGCGAGCATGAGTGTGCAGAGCAGTGTACGCAGAAAGACCATCACGCAACGCTGCTGCAACACAAACCGAGCTGAGCTTCTCTGGTTTCTGAACTGGAGAAAATGGAAACAAATCTTTATTGAAAACCTTTGGACTACAGTTCACCAGAAGACATGTGGAGACTCTGAAGTCAACTAGAAGAAGGTTCTTTGGTCTGAGGAGACCAGAATTCAGCTTTTCAGTCGTCAAACTAGATGCTATGTTTACTGGACGCCAAATGCTGCACGTCATTTCCACTGTGAAGCACGGTGGTGGAGGCATCATTATATGAAGCACGGTGGTGGCAGCATCATGATGTGAAGCACGGTGGTGGCAGCATCATGATGTGTAGCACGGTGGTGGCAGCATCATGATGTGAAGCATGGTGGTGGCAGCATCATGATGTGAAGCATGGAGGTGGCAGCATCATGATGTGAAGCACGGTGGTGGCAGCATCATGATGTGAAGCATGGTAGTGGCAGCATCATGATGTGAAGCATGGAGGTGGCAGCATCATGATGTGTAGCACGGTGGTGGCAGCATCATGATGTGAAGCACGGTGGTGGCAGCATCATGATGTGAAGCATGGTGGTGGCAGCATCATGATGTGAAGCATGGTGGTGGTAGCATCATGATGTGAAGCATGGTGGTGGCAGCATCATGATGTGAAGCATGGTGGTGGCAGCATCATGATGTGAAGCACGGTGGTGGCAGCATCATGATGTGAAGCACGGTGGTGGTAGCATCATGATGTGAAGCACGGTGGTGGCAGCATCATGATGTGAAGCATGGTGGTGGCAGCATCATGATGTGAAGCACGGTGGTGGCAGCATCATGATGTGAAGCATGGTGGTGGTAGCATCATGATGTGAAGCATGGAGGTGGCAGCATCATGATGTGGGAATGGGTAAAATGGATCAAGCAAAATAAAACCAAACGCTTGAGGACAAGATCTATTAAATACTGACCTAAAGGGGGTGAATACTTAAGAAATCATTTATTTAGCATTTCATCATCACATTTCATTGACATTACTTTGTATAAATCTCATTTCACTTTGACATGAAAGAGCATTTTTTTGAAAATTGCAATTTCATTATTACTATTTCTAGGTTTGAGGTAGCTGTATTGTATACAAACCTCCTTAAAAGGTGGAATTTTTGAATGATGTCAGATTAATTTTCTCTGTCTTCTTGTTCAAGTATTCAAATTTAAGTCAGACAGAAACTACAGCTGATAGAGATAGATACTTCCTGTGGACTTCCGGTGCTTTTTCACTTCTTTGTACTGCTTTACTTCAGTTTTTTTAAGTGGGGTAGACAAAAAAAACTTTTTTTTTTTAGAGCAGACGAGAACAGTTCAGTCTTTCCCAAAGTTCAGTGTGACATTTCTTCCTGAGCTGAGATGTCACTCAGACTGTAGAACAGGGTTTTGTATTATCAAGGAATCAGAAATAAAATGGCAAAAAAAAAGTTTTCATGTAGGTTTACTGTTTTTTTGCCCTTTTGCAAAATGTCAGTCACAAAAAACTAAACACTCTAATATTGTGAAGTCCTTGTCACAGCTACTGTTGCAGGAATTATAAAGTGTGTGTGAGTGTGTTTGAATCTCACCTAAATAGTGTTCGTCGATGTCGACAACATCACAGAGTCCAGAACACGTGGAGTCCAGAGGAAGGATACCTGGAGAGGACAGGTGGAGGTAAGATGTGACAAAATATTGCACTGGATGAGGCAATATAGACACAATAAATACTGCAACTACATGAAAATTACAAATAGGGCTGCAGCTATCGATTATTTTAGTAATCGAGTATTCTATTCAATTATTCTGGCGATTAATCGAGTAATCAGATTCCATGCTTGGCATGCTTGTTACAGGATCAAAAGCAGAAGTGAGCGCCTGGTGGAACACTGGCGAAAATCTGCAGTATATTGTACATATATAGTATAGTTCAGGAGTATTGTATGTGTATAGTATAGTACAGGGGTATTGTACTAAAACTGAAGCCATGAGAACCCCACATGTATTTAGTTGGTGATGCAGAAATTGCCTAAGTATGTTATAAAAAAAAATATATGTTATAAATATATACGTATTTTGCCTCCTGGAATTTTAGTAATCGAATGACTCGAATAACTTGAGGAATCGTTTCAGCCTTAGTTACAAACAAATATTTAGAACCACTCATTTTAACCCATTTTACTGATGTAGAAAGTTTTTGTACTAGAAAATGATCAATGTTGAAGATTTTTGTAAAATTTAACATCATTACTTCCAAAAAAAAGCATATCTAGATGTAAAATTGTGTCACAGATCAACAGTACGAACAACAATGATGGCAAAATTCCTTTAAAAACATTTCCTACCTACGACCTCGTCCTCCGGCTGGAAGAAGGTCACCTTGGGACCGACTGCAGGAGAAAAAAACACAGATTGACTGAAACATTTGCTGACGACTCTCCATGAAGGCTTTCATTCACTGTAATCGCATATTTATTCTGAAGTGTTTGCAACCTTGAAGGACGACTCCGGCCACCTCTCTGCCGACGGGAATCAAATCTCTCTGGATCCCAACATCACTGAGCAGCTAGAAGGAAACAGAGAGGCGGTCAGACATTCTCTAGATTATTCTAGTTCAGCTTAAGTCAATTCTTACCTGATGTGAAAGTTAATACTGATGCAACCTTTTTACTGTATTAAGAATACTGACTGTTTATCTAAACAGCGAAGAAAGCTTTACAATTTTGATGCATTTCAAGAAATTTCAGAAATGTGAAAAATGCACCTAAATTCCCTCAAATTATCCACATAAATTACAGCTGCATTGACAGTATTTCATTTTGAGTGACTGAAGATCTTTGGCATTTGTTGAGGTGTTTATGCAACAATCTCACATTCAATAATTAATTTGTTTATTTATCTTGTTTGTACAGGAAAACTGCATCAGTGCAGTCACGTAAAAACTGCTCATTAGAGCATCTAATAATAGCAAATGTTGACTGAAGGAATTAAATTATGGCAAATTAACAGGATGTGTCCATTATTTAAATTATTTTAATTTAATTTTGACTCAGCCACTGTGATCTATATTCAGTTAATAAGCATAATACAGTTTCACGCAGTCTTTTGTTCACTGTCTAGTCTAATAATTACATTAACTTTATTTGTACAGCATCTTTGAAAAACAAAATTGCAAAGTGCTTCACAAAAACAAAAAAATATTTCAAATTAGACAAATAATGAAAATTAAACAAATAGGATTTGAAGCATGCAGTTAACAAGATAAATTAGTGAAATCATGACAATTTATTTTTATTTTCATTAACTAAGAGATTAAGCTACAAAATTAACCTAAAGAGTGTAAATACAGGGTTTAATATACGTTAGTGTTATTTATGGTGTGATTTTATCAGAGTAAATTACATATTAGGGAGTACAAAAAAAGGTATAAAATACTACTTTACTCAACAATAATACATATTGAGATTTTCATATAGGTTAATTTAATAATATTTTAGTAGCTACGACTCTATGGCATAATAAATCACAGACCTTAACCTAACCAACTTAAATATTATGTCCAAGACTCCACAGCATTAATATTTATAGAGACTAAACTGATTATTTAGAGCTAAAGTTTAAGTTTTGACCCTACAAAAATATACAAATACAAAAACCAAACAAATCCAGCTGTGTTGTTGTTGATTTTCCTGCCTGGGTACCTTGAGGTCCAGCGGGCTCAGTCCACACGCCTTCACCTGGACTCTCACCTGGTAGCTGGTCAACACATCTGGGAGAGTCTGGACACAAAAACAGAGATATGGAGCTTTAAAACTGCTCAGTTTAACAGAGATATCATCACAAATATGGCAAATATGCAGGAAACATATCGACAGTACTTTTTTCCTGGCGCAATATCAGCACATTCATAGTTGTGAATTATGAATATTTTGCACAAGATATGCACTATATACACTATCAGTCAAAAGTTTCAGAACACCCCAATTTTTCCAGTTTCTTATTGGAAATTCTGCATGTTAATGTCTCATTGTACTCTGAAATGAAAGCATAGAACAAATAAACAAATGGAGTTTAAAGATGAATCAATTTAGAAACCAAAATGTATTCTAAACTTTTGACTCACCAAAATACCACATTTGTCAGATATAACAGCTGAACACACTCGTGGCTTTCTTTCCACAATGGAAATCAAATATTCTTCAGAAAGTTCTTCCCAACTCTGTTGCAGAAGTTCCCATAAATATGTGGCACTTTTAGGCTGCTTTGTTTTCACTCTTCTGTCCAGTTCATCCCAAACCTGCTCCATGGGGTTTAAGTCTGGAGACTGTGCTGCCACTTCATGTTTTCAAGCTCACCATCTGGTTCTTTTTTCCTAAGGTAGTTCTGGCATAGCTTGGACTTATGTTCTGGGTCAGTATCTTGCGGTAGGATGAACCCCTGACCAACTAGGAACATACCAGAGGGTTCTGCATGGTGCTGCAGAATACTGTGGTAGCCGTTTAGGTTCAGTGTTCCTCTCACTTTGTATAAGTCACCAACCCAGGATCCAGCAAAACAGCTCCAGAACATCACGCTTCCTCCTCCATGTTTGACAGTTGATGTCACACACTGAGGAATAATCCTTTCTCCTACTCAACGGTGAGCAAAAATCCTGTGTGATGAACCAAAGATTTCAAATTTTGATTCATCAGTCCATAATACCTTCTTCCAGTCTTCAGTAGTCCATTGGTGGTGTTTCATGGCCCTGGCAAGCCTCTTTTTCTTATTCTGACGTCTTAGCGATGGAAATATTGCTGCAACTCCACCTGTCAAACCTGCACCTCCAAGTCTTCTCTTCACAGTTAAACTGAGACTTTATTTATTATTTTTCTGCTGATATTCCTTAAATATTTGCATTTTCCCTTTGCTGTAGCACAAATAAAGGCTTCTATTATCTTATATTAGTACAATTATATAATAATGCAAAAGACAGTATTGTAATGTATAGATTATGAATGCATTTGTCATTTTCTTGCCCTAAATTGTGACCAAAAACAGCAAAACGCTGATGCTATGTCTCAGTCTAACACATCTCCTAAATCAATGGTTGGTATTGGTATATAAATAAAGGTAAGCATTGATTTTTTTTTAATTTATTGTGAATAATTTCTGGGAAACTGCAGGTTTAGTTCAGCAGAATAACAATGTCACAGTTTCTTACGTGCAGATTAATCTTGCACGTTTAATTTATTCTCTGACCTGAAGTTTTGGTGCCATTAAATGTGTTTTCATTTAACCAGAAGAGACTCACCGTTTCCTGAATAACGAACTTGGGTTCAGCATCAGTGGCACCGGCTCGACAGAACAAACCCTTCATCCTGCTAATCCGTTAATTCGCCTGGAAGACTTAAAAATAGGTAAATAACTTGTAATAATTCTGTTCATACATTAGCTGTGTCTGTTTTAGAGGGAACCAGGCTGCTAGTTTTCAATTTCTGCTAGCTTGAATCAGCTGACTGCTGCTTCTTCTTCTGCTGCTTCTATCAGCGGCCAGTGAACAACTGAAGGCGCAGCAGCGACACCTGTTGGACGGACAGGAGACTGAAAAAATTATATTAAAACATTTGTGTTAAATCTGTATCTTAAAAATGTGATTAACTGGATAATGTTAGAGGAAGTATTCAGATTGTTTACTTAATAATAACATTATTTATATGACATTTTTAAAACCAAGGCTTTAGTAAGTGTTCTGACAGACGATGTAAAAGCAGGATGCACAGAATATCAAGTCAAAGTTGTTTATATGTCACATTTTAAACATCAGTGATTGAACCAAGTTGTTTTCCAGTATATAAATGAGAGACAATATTGCAGTATTATATAAAATCCAAATTTAAGGTTAAAGATAATGCAATTTACATATTCCGTAACTGTACGTTTACAATCCAATAACATTATACACAATACAAATTTACTTGACAAATTCAAATATTATAGTTAAAAAATTACAATGTTGTATATGATATAAATTCAGGTTTTCTGTTTCCATGTTTTACTTGCTGATATTGTAAAATATTTTCAGAGTCTGTTATAGCTCTGTTTTGTGTCACTGAATTTGGTTGTCAGATGGCTTGTGGTCTTTTTAGTCTCTACCCTAATCCTCAGAATATTTTTTTTAACTTCTTTCAGTTTTTCCCACAAATATGAATGTAAAACTGAAAATCATGCATTTTTTTGTCTTGTTTAAATTCCAAATTAATTAAAAAGTTATTTATATGTCACATTTTGAACATTAGTAATTGAACCAAATTCATTTATAGTAGAAAAATTAAAGGCGACACCACAATATTATATAAAGTACAAATTTACCATCAGAATTTTAAGGTTTAGATAATGCAATTTTTTAAATTTATGCAACTTACAAATAATATATTTTATAATTTTAAGTTTACAACCCAACAATATTATACACAATATAAATTTGCTTCACTTTTTTCTGCATATTATTTATTTTGATAGATGTATGTAATGTTTATATATTATGTACAAAAGTTGACTGTATATGTTTATCTATTGACAACTGTATGTCATTTTGTTTAGGATTGATCTTAACTTTTCTTATCTTATCTTGAAGTTTAAATATCATGATGCTATATAAAATTTATATTTATTTATCTCATTTTAAAAAAAGGGGTTAAAATCCCACAACATATAATAAAATACATTTTGCACATTAACCTGAATATTCTAATTATTGTGGTTCAAACCTTACAATATAAAATAAACCATAAATTTACTTGACTTATTCAAATATTAATAGTAATACACTTCAACATCATATATTATACCAACTTACCTGACTAGTTCAAATATTACAATATTTTGTGTTATTATAAAAAAAATCCCAACTGATGAAAAATTAAGCTTAAAATTCTACAATATTGTATGAAATACAAATTTACTTGACTAATTAAAATATTATGGTTAAAACACACCAAGGTTATATAAAATGCAAATTTATCTGACTAACTAATTAAGGTTAATACCCTACAATATTATGTAAAATATACATTTTGTGAATCAATAAAATGTTAATGTTAAGACTCGACAATATTATAAATTTTGCAAATGTTCAGACTACTTTAAAGTAGTTTCATGCAAAATACAAATTTACCCAATTAATATATATATTAACATCAAAGCCCCAGAATATTATATAAAATAAAAATTTACTGACTGACCCACAATGCTATATATGATACATGTTTACTTGACTAATTTAGATATTAAAAATCCCACAGTGTATAAGAAAATAAAGAACTGACGGAATTAAATGTTAAAACAGACAAGACAGTGCTATTGATTGTGCAAATTTACATGAATAATGAAATTAATAAAATTATTATTGTGGATAAAACCCTACAATATTAGATAAAATACAAATTTACATATAAATTAAAGCTAAGATATTAAAGTTTGATAAATAAAATGTAAACTTTGTATAGATTTTGACTCTACAGTATTAATTTTTATATAAATGTACCAGACAATTTTAAATATTAAGGCTAAAACCCTACAATACTTTGCAAAATACAAATTTACCCAAATAATTTCAATATTAAGGTCAAAGCCCTATAATATTACATTAAACAAAAAAATGCTAACTAAATTAAATATTAAGGTTAGAGCGCTACAAGATTAATAAAATGAAAATTTACCGGAGTAATTAAATATTGATAAAATTGTAAGGTCATAACCTTAATATTTAATTTTGTTAGTATCCTACAATATTATTAATATGGAAATTTACTGAATGAACTATTATGGTTAAAACCTTACAATGCAATATAAAATTTACTGACTGAGGTAAATTTGCAATAATGATTATGTTGCATGGTGTTTACCTTAATAATTACTTCAGATGTTAAAACACATTATACATGAAACTCAGGACCCTACAATGTTACATACCGCTACCAATTAATTCTTTAAAAGTAAAAAATTCTGTAATTATAACATAAAAGTACACAAATGTTAGCAAAATGTAATATATAAGAATTAAAGTAAAACTACAAAAGTGTTGCTCTGATATGACAATCTGAATGACTGAATCCTGTAAATGTTAACATTATGCTGTTTATTGCTCTGTTTTGTGTCTTTGAATTTGGTTGTCAGATGTCTTGTGGTCTTTCAGATTAGTAGTCTCAGCCCTAATCCTCAGAATTTATTTTATTTCTTTCAGGTTTTCCCCAAAATATGAATGTAAAACTCACATTTATGCGATTTTCTTTCTCTTGTTTAATTTGCTTTTTTCTTTTCCAGGGAGAAAAATAAAATATGTTAAACTTTATTTGCATATGTTCTCATAAAAAGTGGATTTTTTTTCTGGGAAACAGCCGCCGGCAGGAGCGCTGCTAATCCGTTTACTTCCCTGTGTTCCAGGCATGAAAACTACTCTTTACAATATCGCGAGATCCCTGTAGTGTGGTTCTAGGAACTGTAACTTATCGCGATAGGTGAGTGGCGTTACCCCATTTTCCAGCTGTCCCTCAGTCGGTCGGGATTTCAGAGCCAAGGGAGAATCACCGAAGCGGGTTTTAGTGATAAACCAGCACATTCTGGGGGAAGATACCGCATTTTATGGCTGCATAAACACGCAACGAGCTACTCTATCCGGGATTTAACGATGGAAACTGAACTATGAGGTAAGAGCGGGGCGTAGTACGGGTGATGTGGAAGAATTTCCCTGAGCGGGCTGACGGGCTGACATTAGCTTCTCACTGGTTAGCTCATGCTAGCTGCACTCACATATGCCGTTGGAGCGGCTAGCTGGGTGTTTTTACCCGCTGTAGCTCACCCGTTTCAAGTCCTAGCTGTGATATTAACCCGTTTATGGGGCGTCTGATGGTGGTCTGTGTGACAACAACAGGGCGACAAGAAATCGGAGGACGATGCAATCCAGCCACTGCCAACAGTTAGCTAGCACGCTAATATTAAATCACTGCATCTGCACTGGCTGCCTGTGACCTAACGGTAACATTGACCGGTGTTAGTCGTGGTTAACCTTCGTCTAGGTGGCACCTGGGTCGGCTGGGGGGTGAGATGATGAAGGCTTCTGGCGGAGCTTGCAGTCAGGGAGCCTCCTTTCAGGGTGGAGGTTTTTGCTCACTTAGCCTACCTTGTGCTAACACACATCCTGATGTTTGTCACAGCTGTGCGTCCAGCTGCTAGGTAAAAACAACCCCCAGAGTGCGTTTTTATACGTGCAAAACAAAAAAAAAAAAACTGCTGGTAGCTGTTTAACAAAATGCTTTATCATCTCTGAGTGAGAGGATGCAGGAAGTGAGGATGGATTGCCAAACACATCTTTCCTGTCAGTGTGAGCGCTCCTTCTAGAGAATTTAGCTCAGTCCTTGTGCGTCAGGGAAGCTGTAACTTCACGGTTTAGAGGATAGAGGTAGTTTTCATCAGTGAGGACAGGTTTCCATGGTTACATGGATGCCGATCTGACCTCTCTAAGGTGGGAGGATCTCAGGTGAGTTCCAGTGAGTTTTCTTTAAAGACCATGTTGACTGAAAAACATTTGATTCTGCAAAAACACTGATTAATGTCTGATCTGGAAACTTGCCTTGACTGCCTTGTTCTTTCATGGATTTTTCTGGATTAGAACTGAAAAAAATAGCTGACTACTAATTTGTTAATCAATTAACTATTAAAGTTGCTTTATCAGGCAAATCTGGCCACTATTTTGTAATTGTAGAATCTTAAATGTGAGTACTTACTGCTTTTGTTTCTGATTATGCATCATTCAAACTAAATATTTCAGCTTTGTTTTGGTGATTCAGGCAAATCAAGACTTCTGTGTTCTCTAAACATCATCCTGGGATATGGAAACTATCTAAATACATACATAAACATAATAACTGATTAAGACATAGATGTGTCTGTGGGTCAGATGTTTGTTGGGAGTCTTATTGTCATTCACTGATGTGACTAAAATAGACTGAACAGATATGCTGGAGCAGGGCCACGTTCCACATGTGATGTTTAGCTGTGCTTTATTATGTTTCCTTTAACTGATGTGACCCCCAGAAAAAAAACTGTGCAAATCCTACAGGGCTCCAACTAATTATTTATGCTTTCATCGTGGATTAATTTGGTGATCATTTTCTCATTTAGCCGATTAGTTGTGTGATTTATAAGAAGAAAAGGGTGATAAATGTCCATCAATTTTCCCCGAACCCCTACATCACAAATGTCTTGTTTTGTCCACAGTATATTTAGTTTGCTGTCACAGAAGAGAAAGAAACCATAATTATCACATTTAAAAAGCTGCAATCAGATAATTTTAAGACTTTTTTCTTAAAAATGACTCATCAATTAGTTAGTCACTAATTTAGTAGTTGACAACTAATCAGTTAATTGGTGTAGCTCTAAAATCCTATACATCCTGTTTCATTTGAAGTGCACATCTTGCATTGTCTGTACACCCAATTAAATCTACACTGTCTACATTATCACTATTAGAAAGTTCAAAAGTTAACCGTTAATCAGAAAACAGTTCAGTTTTCTTTTCCTGCAAGAACACCAGGGTCACCAGCAGCGCCAACAATGACAATATCTTGGGACAAAGAGGTGCTTTTAGCTCTATAACCTGCCTTAACTGTTCAAATTAAGCACAAATTGCCAATATTGCACCTGCAGGCATCAAAAGAAGAAGTCATGTGGTGAATGTTTGCATTTTCCTTGTAGCACAAGCAAGAAAATGGCTTCAGTTAAGCTTGTTACCACCCAGGAATTTTGGTCTTGCCATCAGTTTGCAGTAGTGCTAACATTAGCTAGCTGTGGAGGCTGGTGAGCATGATGGTGAGGGGGGACGGCAGCCTGAGGGAGGGAAGCAGGACGTGCTGATGAAGAGACTGCAGTGCTGGTGATTTCTGTGTGTGTCTGTGTGTGCACTGTGTGTGTGTGTACGTGTGCACTGGGTGTCTGTGTGCGCATCCTGTCACCTATGAGACCTCACCACTTGACATCAGTGTGACGATAATAATGTGGCAGTTGTGTGTTGGAGGGAGTCGGATGCAGAGCTTAGGGTCAGTGTCAGAGGGTGTGTCTTTAGTGTGAGTGTGAAAGACAGTGTGTCTGTGTGTGTTCCGAGGGTACAACCACGTGTTTTGTGTGTGTGTGGGAGTGTGTAGAGTGTGAGAATGCTGATGTGAAGAGGCTGCAGTTATTAATATCAACCCTGTCATGGTTTAGCCATCCATGCAAGACACAATCAATGAATAAATTACTTAAAATTAAGGAGTAATTTCATGATATAATAATCTTTTGTTTCTGTTGGGTTATTTGATCTCAACACATCAGATTTTTTTTGAACAATTTCTGCTCAACTGTCGCAGATTAACCTGACATTTTTAAAGCTGGCAATATGATGTTTGTGAAGTTCTAGCTTGATATATGAAATACTTTCCAAGATGATTAGTTTTTTTTAATTGCCTGTTGGCCCACTTTCAGTATAATGTTTTTGAAATTTAGGAGTGTTTTTTAGGAACTGTTAAAAATAAAAGCCAGACATTTTCAGATATTTCTCATCATACTGTTGATTTGGAATCTGCATTATTATAGTCACATTTTTTGGCTCACAATAACAAAAAAACTGATGATGCAGAAGTTAACAAGCAATATTTTCTGAACCATATATAGATGCAAGTCACAATAATACAAAACACAACATACGCCCATGTTCCCAGGACAGTGACATTTTTTTCCAATCAATCCATTGATTGTTTTGCTTAAAGCTTGAGAACAGTAATAAATGCCGATCAGAACATCTTAATTTACTCTACAGTGATATTAAATGGGGGAAACCAAGCGAATCCTCACATATTTCTTGCTAAATCAATCAATAATTCATTTTCTGTAAATCATGTAATTCATGAATGGACTTATTTCTGCTCTACTTCAGACTGGAACAATGAGGATCAGAAGCTTGTGGATTTAGGGTTTTATCCAGTGATATATTTTGCATTTCTGGGTCCATGGTGCCCTTTTTTCTCAATAATAACACCGCTGAGATGGTTTTTACAGTAAGAGCACGGTGGTTGTGGCAGGAATATTTCTCTTTCCTCCTTTGTGAAATCAGAAGTTGCTGGAGGAGGAAGCGACGGATGAAGACATGGAAACAACCAAGACAAATTAGGCATTGCATATTAATAAGAGTTAGAGTTTTCTCCCAGGCTGCCAATTTATTTCAGCCCTGGAAACTTTTTCTCTGCCCTGTTTTGAGAAGTACGTCTTGATAGGACTCGGAATCTCTCTGATGTGGTTCAGTTTGGATCTAACATGATATGGACTGATTACAGAATTAATCTTAATGCATTTTTATGCATTTCGAGTTTTAATTTTGCTGCTTCTTCCCTCTTAAGTGTACATGTAAACGTAATGAAAGCATTAGTGTCTCTGTAATGAAATGTTAGCTCTCGCTGGAGGGGGATTTATTTCATATTTCATGTGTTCAGTACAGTGTCAGGAGTGTGCTTGTGATTTTTAACACCCTGCAGTGCCCATAAAGTACTAGATTAAGTCTTTTTATACCACTCAACCAAGAGGAAAAATTCACTTCAAGCAGCTCTACAGCTAGACATGCAAATTTTGTCAGATTTTCTCAAAAAATAAACTTCAGTATTATTAATAAATAATCTAAAAACCAGTAACTCGGTTTCAATACTGTGGATAACACAAGCAAATTCTTGTGCGAGATATAGCTCAGAAAAAACAAACTGACATAGGATAAGCAAAAAGAAATACGTACGAGGCAATAATTAAATAATAATAATAATTAAATTTTTTGAGTCATTAATCGTCACAGAAGGCTTAGTAATGGTGCCCTACAACTAATCTACAGTACATTTTCTGACATGCGTGCCCTTCGTCTTCTGCTTTCATTGGTTAAATTACAGACAAACAATTATACATATTTTCTGGAACGCTCTGTACAACTCAAAGTCAGGATATGACGTAACAATAAATGCAGTGCCTAAAAACTAGAAAAACAATAAGATAAAAATACAATAGAATGTTGAAATAAATTAAGTAAGGTAAAATAAGGCTAGAATAGAGCAGTAACAAGGAGTTCTGGCAGTTATGCCAAGGTAATCAGTAATATCACACATGATAATGAATTTAATGATATTGTTCATTTTGCAAATTAAATTATTTCTTAAAAAAACAAACAGGTATCTAAAACAAACAACTTGATTGCGTACAATATTGGACTACAGAAACATTATCGTAACACGATTTTGCTCATTTTGAATGTTTGAGCCATGAATCGTCACAGAAGGCTTCGTCATGGTGGCCGTACAGCTAATCTACAATACATTTTCCGACATGCTTGCCCTTCGTCTTCTGCCTTATTGGTTAAATTACAGGCAATTAAACGATTATACGTTTTTTTCTGGAATGCTCTGTACAACTGAGAGTCAGGATATCAGCAATGATCGGAGTATTAGAGCATCAGTTGGTCCAAGAGGAATGATGGAGAAGGTCAGCAGGAAAACGGGGTGAAAGGATAAAGCAGGAAGAATCCTAATCTGTATCATGTTCTGACACTGCATTTACAGTGTGTTTGTGTGGGTGAGGGGCTTTAAACAGGCGTCTGCCTGCCTTGATAACAGACCAACACTACAGTTACATCCCAATGCTCTAATTATACTGACTAATCCCACAGATACAATGCAAGTACACAGGAAACAGTAAGCCTTTAAGTACACACGGATGACAAAGGACTGGATGCGTTGAAGCTACAACAAAGAACTTTACATTTATTTTTGTGTCAATAGAGCCGCAACAATCATTTTCTTCACCAGCTGAATTGCTAATCGTTTTGAGTAATTTTCTGCTCTCTTTCCACTTCTGTAACAGTAAACATATTATGGACAAAACAAGACTTGTGAAAATGTGCTCTTGTGAAGTAATTGAGAAAATAATAAACAGATTAATCATTAGTCCCAGCCCTGCTGTTCTACAGTTGTAACGGGAGGGTGACTTTCATTGAAGGTTACAGTAAATGTGCTGTTGGATTTGTATTTTGTGCCACTTTGAGTCACACTGCGAGGTCCCACTATGCTAATAAACACAGGAGGTGACCTGCTGAATTCAGTAAACAGCATAAAATCAGAATATCTCAGTGTGCTGAAATCTTTCCCTGCAGTTTCTACATTTTCTCAGGGGTGCGATCGCACTTACTGCTACTTTGCTTTTCTCTGAGGTATTGTGTAAAATTGCCATAAACAGCTTTCACAAGAAGAGTTGATTTGATTTTAGTTAGTAAAAGTTGATCTCTGTTACTTTTTAGCTTTCACCAACTGTTGAGTTTTGTCCTTAAACGCTTGTATTTTGTAGTGATTTTTCTGCCGATAGTTTTGATTCTGGCTAAAATAAGAGGCTTTAATGTAATTGGCCAAGAAGTTTAGCCCCCAGTTCACAGAGAGCAAGACGTTCTGTAGTTGTGTAGCTGCTCGGCTGCTTGGATATTCTTTCAGTGTGTTTGTGCAGGGTGGTCTTTGTTCCTCTGACCTAGTTAAGCTGGTTACTTTGTCCTCCCACTCTGATGATAATGGGGCACACACACACTTCAAAATACACCCTCCAATAGGCCGAGGACAGCTTGAGACCACAGAAATGGTCTCTGAGAAAATGTCCACAGCAGCATCTGAACCACTGTTTCTGGAAAAGCGCATTTTTAGTGAGTTTTCTGACTTTTTTGTTTTTACTAGATTCCACCCATTTCCAATATGTCGTATTGTTTGCAAAAACCTGAAAATGAAATAAAATCAATACCTCCTGCCTTGATGTCGCAGAGGCCAAATAGGGGGGTACATACTCTTTGTGATTCAAGTAAACTGACCTTTAAGCAGGATTTTTCCCTCCTCATTTGTTGGAAAACCAAATTTTTTATGTGTTCAAACATTTCACTGGACAGAAAATGAAGCAACCCACACAGACGCTCACACGCCCTCGCTAAGTCCTCGTCTGTTGCAATGTGTGTCACATTATTATTGTGGTTTGTCTGCTGGCCACAGTGTTGGAGAGGGAGGGAGGCAGGTCTGGATCTGATTAACATACCTCCACCAGGGCAAAGGTATGTTACACACTGACATATATGTATGTGTGTGTTTTAGCACAGGTTTATTTCATATTTAGAACAGATATCCTTTTGACATCCAGCTTAAAACACACAGTTTGAGCTTCTTAAATTATTCCGGAAAAAATGCAAAAAGGTTCTGTGAAGAGAGCCATTTGTCAGATGAGCACATCATCTTAAAAACACTAATTTCCATTTTCATTTTTTTGGTGTCTTTTTACTCATTAAGTAGTAGTAGCCAGTTTGTATTGCACTGTTTTGACTTGTTTTTTGCTCCTGTCTTATTTTTCCTCAGTTAGCTCATTTTTCACAGCAATATGAACTCCTGCACCTCTATGGAAGCAGAACAACCATGAGTAGAATAAGTAAGAACTCAGTTATGTCTTTAATGCAAGATGACACAGTTATAATGCTTCAAATCATAAAAAAAGAGAAAATAAAAGTTATATTTCGTCAATTATTTATTTTACAAACATTGAAAAAAACCTGGGCGCAACATGTACAAAACCTTTTAAGCACTCCTATGTTAATAATAATCGGGAAATAATTGAGATCCTACATAATAGATATTTTAGTACTTACATTTTTGTTTCTTTAATTGCCTCCTATCTGCTCTGTGTGTACACAGCCTGCAGTTCAGCCAAAACATCTCTGAATTTTTGTCACATGCCTGTTGGTTGCAGCTGAGCCACTCATGGCTTAGTTGCGATGAGAAGTGCAAAAGTTTTTGTTTTTTGCAGAATCACGTCAATGCAAACAGTGTATTTTTGGCAAATTTTAAAATGATGCATGTAAAATAAAGTGATTTAGATAGAATATTGTGCTTTTAAGGTTAGATTTAGAAGATAGAAGTTAGAACGGCACATGATAGATGACTAATTTAAGGACTGCTAAAAAGTTGAAAATCAGTGTTTGTGCAGTTTCTGACTATGATAATATGTGTAATATTGACTATTTATTCTAAAAATAACATGCAGGGCTCCAGACTGTACTAAAATGGTATATTTTTTGCATAGACAACTACTGTGTTAACTATGGTGGCAGAAAGTAGTACTTTTATAACTTTAGTGTACTGCGGTATTTACACTTAAAAATGTGGTCTTCTTGTGTAATACGGAGCTGCATACATGCGCTGCTCATAGAAAAAAGTCACTCTGTTTCATCTGGTACAAATAGGACATTACAATGTCCTAGTTAAACTCTTTTCAAAGTAATTTTCTGTCAAGCACCTGTCTGAACATCAGTAAATTGTAGTGTCTCTCGATAAGAAGTGATGTGTTTTGCTTCTGACAAGGTGGGAGATGCAACCAGTGAAAAAGTTAGTCTGGAGCCCTGACATGCCTTTCAAACTTGTGTGCATGTTTTGGAGCTCAGAGAGTTTAAAAATCCCAGAAAGAAAATGTAAAAAAAAAATTCTGTAAAGAGAGCTGTTATTTCTATGATATATGAATATTTCCAGACTAATGTATCACATTTAAATCACTCATTCCCAGTTTTTTGGTGTCTTTTAGTTTGTAATGTTCCAGTTTGTGTTGCTTGAGCCTTTAAAAAGCTTCCAGTGGAGCTTTTCACAGAGCAGCAGCAGAAAACTGCTGTTGACTGTGGTCAGCTCCCAAGTGAGGCTGTTTGTAAATGAGTGAGTGTGAAGCCGAGTGGTTCTGAAAACAAGCAACTGTGCTCCGGCAGCTTGCCCTGCATAAATACAGGTCTGCAGCCCTGTTGACACTCGGTTTGGCCCCCCGAGGACTCGTTGTAGCTTCAGCACCAGATGACAGCAGCTGATCGATGATGGTTTCTTAAATATTTCTTATTCAGACTGAACCGCAGCAGAAGACTTGAAGCCACTCAGGAAGAGATTTGCTCTGTGTTTGCAGCATTGCATGAAAATACACTTTCAAAGTACGGTGGCTGTAATCCTGCCAGGCTCACTGGGCTGCAAACCAAATTCACAACTTAAGCATTAAGACAACAGAGTGGAAAATTAGCTCCAGATTCGTGCTGGAAAATCATTTCCTCCGCCTGTCTTCTGTATCAGCACCTTGGCAGAGGACCAGGCATTATTTTGGTCCTTTTAACATCAGGTTACAGACTTTGCATTCAGAGGCTTCACAATAAAAACATTCCTGCAGCTCACCAGTGAAGTGCTGATGATGTGAATCGTGTTAAGTAGTTTGCTGTATCGCTGAGTGATGTTATTGAGTGATTAAATGTTCATCTGTTTTTCTGCATGTGTTGTTTCAGGTGTTGTGACGCTTCAGAAGACTGAGTGAACCATGGCACAGTTCCCAACCACATTCACAGGTCAGTATGTGTCAGGAGCTGACTTAAAAGAACACTCGAGCATTGTGTTTTCCTTTTAAGAGTTAAGAGACTTAAGCAGAGTGGCAGCTCATTGCTCCATTAATTCCACAAGTCCATTAGAAGACAAACCACAGCTTCTCGTAAATCCACTGTGAGGAGAAGCAGAATAAAATCACATAACAAAACACATAGATGGCTCTCCCAAAGGGTGTTAATGAAGGGCTGAAACTAAAACGGAAACTGAATTTTTTTACTTACACTTCCTGATATGTATAACTTTTATTATAATGTATAAAATAAAGCTTAAGACAGCTACTTTTACAATTAAATTTTTCACATCTTTTAGTTGCGTTTTGATAATATATTTTTATGCACACTAGCAAAAGTTAGTCGAAACAGCCAAATCGGATACACTCTTCAGTTTTACAAAAATGTTTTTACACTTGCTTGATGTGTTTTTTATTTTTTACTTTTTCTGCACCTTTTCTGAACAAGTTTCTGCTTTATTCTGCATCAAATATAGCCGATACCAGCTGACGTTAAGAAAAAACACATCAAAGTCAAAGCCAAAGTTTTTTTTTTACCTTATCTCTAATGCTTTTATCAAATGCCTGCTTTTGTTTCTATCTTCTTCTACTCTGTTTATTGCAGTTAATGTCGCCTACAGCACCACCTTCTGTCAACGCTACACAGGGTAGTTTATTTACGACAAAACTACTGAACAGAAACAAGCCAAATTCACCTTCTCTTTCATAAAAGTTTGCTTCAAATTCACTTGAAAGTTGTGTGAAAACACAGCTTTTGTCATGTTTTGATCTCAATTTGAACACATTTAGTCCCAAAAACATCAATTTCACTCCTCTGTTGATGTAGTATCAGGCATAATTACACCAGGTCGGTTATCTCTTTGAATTTGTTTGGCAAAAACAGTCAAACATGACAACATGTGAGTCGATGTGGCTCCTGTCAAAGCAAATAATCACCAAATTGGTCTAAAAGTGCAGCCAGACGGACAGATTTCCCATCAGGACGATGACTGAAAATGCTTAAAAACCAACAGATTTGTCAGATTATACAACCAGCCACCCAAACAATCAATAAACCAAGATAGAAATTACGTTTTACAGCTAAAAGAAGGCAAAATGGACATATTGTTTGTTGGCATGTGTATAGTTTGCACATGTAAAAAATATGAGAGAAGGCTTATTGCCAGTTATTTTTGACTTTTTTGCAGAAATTTCCAGTGTACATGAGTAAGCCTCTTTTTCAACAGCAGTTAACGAAAGCAAATAACTGTATGTCAGCAGCAGTTCTTCTATTTGAAATGAGTCACCATGATTCAGTGTAAATTGCCAGTAAATATTACAGGATGGACTTGTCGGGTGGAATTAAGGGAACTACCGCTGCGAGAGGCGACACTCCTGACGGACTAATGTGGCAGTTCGTTTATTTGGTCAAGAAAAATGCAGCAAAGGCTTTTAGCAGAGCATAGTCGAGTCAGTTGATTTATAGAGCACATTTATATTGGACAAATAAAGCCATTCAAACAAACAAAAAATAGGCGTGCGACAGGTCTGACAGATAAGGTTGGGTCAGACTATTCAAACACCTATAAACAAGTAGCCATGTTTTATTCTGTACTGAACAAGTAGCCTGTATACGCATGTAGGTAATCTATAATACCCATAAAAAGCACCAACGTTTGTCCCTTTTATTGCTTTTCAATATTTAATCTTGATCAATATAAGCTGGCTTTAATTTTCAACAGGAATTCAGAATTCAAACTCTTTCATGTCAGCGTAAAAACAGATTTCAGTAATGTATTGTCCGTTAATTAAAACTATAACATGTTAAATCAACGATTGAAGAGTCCAGCCTGGAAGGAATAGAAGTACAAACGACCTTCTCAATGTCTAGACCTACATGTAAGGTCATGTAAGGACCTGTTGGAAAAAAGCTGACCAATTTTCTGCAAGTCGAATTTAAAAGAAGAACCAGAAATAACACCAAAGTTATTTATGTGAGGTTTCAAACAGGATGTCGTGAAACCAAGATAAGACGGAATACAGCTGAGTGACACTGACAGAAGGTGACAAAGATTAAGTACCAGAAAATAGAAAAGTTTGAGAGAGACATGTTATAACATCAGCCCAACATCTGATGAAAGAAATCACCCTCTGAAACCCAAAACTATAAAAGGTGCATTATCTTAAAAAAAACAAAACAAAAAAATGAATTACGGCATTTATTAGAGCCAGGACCTAAAAAACAAAAAGAATTGTCACATTTAGAACTTTCCTTGAACTACTTATCTGTTACGTGTCGCTCCATCTGAAAACTTCACCAAATCAAAGCTTAAAATCATGATGTTTTATCAAAATTACTTTATTTATTATTGCAGTTTTTCAATTTTTGCAAATTAAATAATCAAAAGAATGAAAAAACTTTTGTTTTATAATGATTTCTGGCATTATTTTTGTGTCATACTGCACAAAAGACATTTATAGTTCTGCCTAATTCTAGCTGTTGTTGTTCTGTTTCCATAGAGCTGCAGGAATTTATATTGTAGAGAAAAATTAACACACAGTGAATAAAAGTAAGACAGGAGCAAACAATGTCAGAGGGTTAAAGTGAGCATTTCTTTTAGGCAATACAAAGTGGTTATTACTACTACTTAATGAGTAAAAAGACACCAACTGGATAATAGAGTTTTCAAGGTGACAACAAACTAAAAAAATCATAGAAACTGCTTGGAGTTTAGAGGGTTAAGTGCCAAAATCTTGGTTTTATTTTCATTGAAGTGGAAAAAATGTGGTTTTGACACAAGTAAAACAACTGGTTAAGAAATATAATCTAATAGAAGAGTCAGTGTCTGGTTTCATTAGTGTGTATGTCTGATTATAATGCAGATATTGCATAAAGACTTGACTATGACAGACCAATGAAGCTGACTGAAACCAGGACACTGTTTGTTCTGGGTTTGTGATTTATCAAACTAACTGTCAAACCACAAATGAAGAATAGTAAAGATCTTTAGATGGTTACAGGGAAGATAATAATAATGTAAAAAGAATGAAACTTCCCACTAATAAGAGATGAGTCAGTAAATACTCAGTCTGAGGATGGACGGCAGCCGTTCATCCTTCTTATCTTTCTCCATCAGTTTCATTCTCAAGTGCCTCTTAGTCAGAACAGGAAGTGAAACTCATGACTAATACATTCTTCTCATTCCTCCTTTTTCTCCTCGTCTGTGTCTGCCTTTGTCTTCGGTCTTGGAACTCAATGTGGTTGTGTTTTTTTTTTTTTTTATGTTTTGGGTGTGTCAGGTCCAGATGTGTTTCTGATCTCCGTGGATGAGAGAGCCAAACATGACCAGCAGTTTCACAGCCTCTCTCCGACTGCCGGCGGTTACATCACAGGTAACAGTCACACACATACCTGTACGGTACATCAGTTAGGTGAGATGACAGAATAATAAACATTTCTGACACTTAAATTGTGTTAAACAAATCTAAACTGGTGAAACGTGTTGAACATTGCATCCAAAACTGATATTAAATCAATTTTAAATCACAATGTGGCTCACAAATGCAACTGATTTGAATCATTCATTGAACAAAGTCATTACTGGAATGAGAAAATTTGAACATGTACTGTTGAAACATCATCACTGCTGGTAGATTGTGGTCTGAAAATATTCTTAGTGTCAAAATTATGGAAGGCTGTTTTATTCCCCTAATAATGCAGTTATTGGCTCACATAAAGTTCATGACCGTCAAATTAACCACATTTTATGTTGAGAATTTTTAAAATATGCTGTTAAAAGTCAATCTCTGCTATTATATTGTGGTATTAGCATCCTAAAATATTATTTCTTAGCATCCAAGTTTGAGTAAGTACATTTTATGTTAAGAATTTTTAATGAATGGTGCTAAAACACAATCTCTGATCGTGTAATGGGGTCTTACTATTCTAAAGTAGAACTTCTTAATCTCCAAAATGTCTGATTAGCTGAGCTGCATTTTATGTTAAGAAATTTTAAAATATACTGTTAAAACACAATCTCTGCTGGTAGATTGTGGTCTTAATATCCCTGAAATATTGTCTCTTAATATGAAAATTTTGTTTCTTCCCCGGATAATACAGGTATTGGCTCACATAAAGTTCATGACTGTCAAATTAACCACATTTTATGTTGAGAAATTTTAAAATATGCTGTTAAAATTCAATCTCTGCTTATACATTGTGGTCTTAGTATCCTAAAATATAATTTTTTAGCGTCCAAAAAAGTCTGATTAACTACATTTTATGTAAAGAAATTTTAATATTTGCTGTTAAAACACAGTCTTTGCTGGTCGATTGTGGTTTTACTACCCTAAAATATTTTTTCTCCATGTCTAATAAGTCTGATTAATTACATTTTATGTTAAGAATCTTTAGTGAATGCCGCTAAAACAAAATATCTGCTGGTGGATTGTTGTCTTACATGCCTAATGAACAAAGCTAAGCTGTATCCTAAAATATGAAGTCTGAATAACCACATTTTTAAAATGTTTTTAACGTATTTTCCTTTAAGAAATATGTCTGAACACATTCACAGTTCATTTTCTTTTTCTGGTTGTGTGTCAGGTGACCAGGCCAGGAACTTTTTCCTCCAATCAGGGCTGCCGCCACCCATCCTGGCCCAAATATGGTGAGTCACATGACCGGGAAACTCCAGCCAGCCCTTAATTCTCTGCATTTTTAACATTGTATTGCTAAATATTTTCACACTATTGTGCATTAAAGTCTGTTTACACCAGTTGTTCTTGCAGTCTTTCTCTGTCTTTCTTATATTTGACGCTTCCTCCTTTTTCCAGTGTTGCTGAAATTATGATATTATTCTCTCTTTACCTGCAGGGCTCTGGCCGATATGAACAGCGATGGCCGGATGGATATCCACGAGTTCTCCATCGCCATGAAACTCATCAAACTGAAACTCCAGGGTCACCCTCTGCCCCCAACGCTGCCTCCCAGTATGAAACAACCCCCGCTGTCTTTACCCCCACAGACAGGCTTCGGTAAGACCAACACTGATACCACACTGAAATAATAATCGACACTGATGATAATTTTAGTTTCGTTGTGCTTCTACAGAGGTCGTGTTGTGTTTGTGTGCTGGTTCGCTGCTATTAATTAACCCTCTAAACTTCAAAAATCTGCCAGCAGTTTTAAAAGGCACATTTCTTATTTAAAAAAAATCTATTTATTTGAAATAGATAGAAAAATCATCAGTTTTTTCCAACAGTCCTTGAACTTATCATGTGTCACAGATCTTGAAATATTCATTGAAGGTGTTATGTTGGAGAACTTAGCCAAATACAAGCTTAGAATTGTGATATTTCATCAAAACATCTGTAATTTCAACCAGACCAGATTATTTCTCTGTTCTGGTGGTGTCATTGTTTACTGTTTGCAATATTGGTGTAAAATCAATAAAAATTTAATTATAGTACATTTAAAATCTGCCAAAAATAAACCATTTGCTCTAACGTGATTCTGTGAAAAAGAAAAAAATTTGGGTTCCTCAGCAAAACAGAGAAAACACTGTTTATTCAGCTGCAATGCACCCAAAAAATCTGTAACTATTTAGCTGAACTGCTGAAAGTGTTTACACAGAGCAAACAAACCACAACTGTAAATAGAAAATATCAATAATATGTAGAGTCACCTTTTTTTTCAACATAAGTAAAACCTGTGGGCACGTGTAAAAATTCTGGACACGCTTTTTCTGTTTCCGTAAAATGAATTATTCAAGAAATTCAACTTTTAATTTTCTATTTTTTTTACTACACTAAAGACATTTCTGAGTTCTCACTCCTTCTTCGTGGTTGTTCTGTTTCCATAGAGCTGCAGGACTTTAGATTACAGTGAAAATGAACCTGCAGTGTTAAATAATGTGATAAGAGCAAAAAAAAGTTGAGAAGCTTCCTGGAGTTCAGAAGGTTAATAGACAAGAAGCACACACAGTTTAATGTCATAACATAGATGTAATCTTTTGCGTGTTTCTGGAGCGTTTTTTCATGTCTTGTTTGACAAAATGCTGATAAAACTCTGCTCTGGCTAAAGGCTGCAGATGTATTTGATAAGGATGACGTCACTCCCTGTTTTCCAAAGGTCATACAGGAAAATGTTTGCTCTTTCTCTCTCTACACTTTCACTGCTGATCAGTAAAGTCGTAAAAACACAGTATAAACTAGTGACTCCTGCTGTGGCTCTCACATCCAGTTTGCTTGTAGAAATGTGCAGTATTAAAACCAGCCATTCAGACTGTATTTTATGTATTTTTATCCAGGCCTGCCCCCCATGGCTCCTCTCCCAAACCCTCTACCTGGTGTGCCTCCTCTCCCCCTGCCTCCCCTACCTGTTGGGGTGTCTCCCCCTCTCGTCTCGTCGGCGCCGCCTCCCCTCCCGCAGCCCATCGCCAATGGAGCTCCGCCCACCGGCATGATGCAGCCAATCTCAGGCTTCTCCCACCCAGGTACCAAACACCAGAGGCGCCTCTAAGCTCCTATTTACACATAATATACTAAGTCCTATGTACATTTTAGACAATCACATCCTCTATTACGTCTGTATGAATCCTCTTCTATGTTATGGGTCACTGTTTTGAAAATATGCAGAAGAATTACAGCAAGAAATGCAAGTTTATCTTCTCTTTGAAGATCAGCTTCAGAATAAAACCTCCTTTTTTTTGTCTTTCTCAGCAGCTCCTTCTGTCAACAAGTCTTCTTCGTTTAATCGTTCCAGCACCAAGCTGCAGAAGGGCTCGTCCTTTGATGCTGCTGGGTAGGTCAAATAACCCAAAACGTCCTCGCCATTTCCCCCGATTTACTAAAATGAGAGTATGTGGTAAAAAATTCTTCTTTACTGTTTCGACCAGTATCTTGACCACCTATTAGCTCGCTCATGGTTAAACCGTTCTTTCTCTTGAAACTAAAAGGCCTGAAACTAAAACAGAAACTGAATTTGTCAAATTTTGTACTTACACTAACTTTTAGATGTCTATTCACTACTGTTCAAAAGTTTTGGGTCACTTAGAAATTTCCTTATTTTTGAAAGAAAAACCCATTTCCAGCAACCATGACTCCTGTGTTCTAATGCTACATTGTGTTAGCTAATTGTGTTAAAAGGCTAATTGATGATTAGAAAACTCTTGTGCATTTATGTTAGCACATGAATAAAAGTGTGAGTTTTTATGGAACACATGAAATTGCCTGGGTGACCCCAAACTTTTGAACAGTAGTGTATATGTGATATTGGATCAACAGTAGAGTAAAATTGATGTTTTTGCTACTATAGGTGTTCAAATTGAGATCAAAACATCACAAAAGCTGCCTTTTCGTGAGAATGTATGAGTCAGTGTGGCTCCTATTCAAGCAAAAAAAATCACAAAATTCACATTCTCATCCACACTACTGTAGACTTTTTAGTTTGAAAATGGTATAATGTTTTAGTCTTGCAAACACTTAATTTTTGGCAAATTTTTAAGCGAGACGAGTAGAATGAAATTAATTTTACAAAATATAGCATTAAGCTTAGATTTGATTAACTTTCTTGAATAAGTGTCACACGATCAGTTCACACACTGTTGATTTGTTTTGCTTTTACGGTTTCTGCATCTGGAAAACTGTATAATTTTGGAGATTTAAAAAAAATAAACTAACATGCCTTTTGAACCTTCCAGTGGGTTTTGGGGTCATTTTGAGCTTAACATACAAGTTGGATGTACACTTAAACCACTCTAGGCAGCTTTTTGATTGTGCAGCCTACATACATGTTTATTTTTTCCACAAGTTAAATAATTCCTTTACTTTGTGTTACGTCTCCTAGTGCCCAGCCGCCCCCTGACTGGGCTGTTCCTCAGTCCTCCCGGCTGAAGTACCGACAGCTTTTTAACTCCCACGACAAGATGATGAGTGGACACCTCACAGGTACATACACTCACATGTTAATATTATCATTTTATTATATTATTGTTTTGTCTATATCTGATGTGTCTCTGTGGTTCAGGTCCGCAGGCTCGAACTATCCTGATGCAGTCCAGTCTTCCTCAAAGCCAGCTGGCTACGATATGGTCAGTGTTTTGTAATTCAGACATTCAATTTTTATGAAAAGGGAAGAGAATTGCCCTTTAAATATGTAATTAATGCCATCATTTCTCCCTTTCAGGAGTCTGTCGGACATCGACCAGGATGGAAAGCTAACAGCTGAGGAGTTTATCTTGGCTATGCACCTCATAGATATGGCGATGTCGGGGTTACCGCTGCCCCCTGTGTTACCACCAGATTACCTCCCACCAACGTTCAGGTAAATACCTCATTAACTAACTGGCAACAGCAGCTTTATTGTCTAAGTAGCCGTTTACACCACATACTATGCCATTTTGCACAATGTTAGGCAAATAAATTGCACGTTCCTGCACTCACTAAACTTTTCTATTTTTTATACTTTATATGACTCGGCTTTACTTGCTTCCTATTTGACTTTTGACACTTGCTTTTCTACAATCTTGTTATCCCTTTGCTATCAGCATTTGCATTTGATCTTTACTCTCTCCATTCACAAGGTCTTTTGTTGCTTTCTCTTCCATATGCTTGTACTGAATTGGGAAAAAAGGCTTTTGTTTATTCTGCACCTTTTGCATGGAATGTGTTGCAGAATGACTGGAAACTAACCAAATTAATCTCCTTGAACACTTTTAAATCCAAACTGCGAGTTCTTAAGGCCGACTCTACAGCACGCACTTGTTTGTCTTGTCATATGTCTTTTTAATAGGTTTTTTTTTTTTTTTTTTTTTTTGCTAGTGTCTTTAATTGTGTTTTAACTTTTGTAACTGTGTTTTGGATTTGCTGTTGCCTCTCTTGGCCAAGACTCCCTTGCAAAAGAGGTTGTTAATCTCAATGGTATTTCACCAGATTAAATAAAGGTTAATAAACAAAAAATAACAATTTGTTTGTATGCACTAAAAAGATTTATACATATTTTATTCATCCACCTGGAGCAATTCAGCTGTCCAGTAACTCACACATATTACAGGGAAATAGAAAGATGAGGTGCAAATGGTACTAACAGAATGTATATATATAAATACTGTATAAATTTGGTATAAAAATGAAGCGATAATGAAGGATCCTTGAACCCTGGTGAACTCAATGTACAAATGGTGCTAATAGACTATATAAAGTATAAATACAGTGTAAGAATGAAGTACACAAAGTTCCTCGTGTGAAAACCTACTTGGCAATAACAGATTGTGTGAAAGTTGCTTTAAACAGCAGTAGTTTGTTGCAAAGTCAGAATTAAACTTGAGACGATTTACGTCAGTTTATATCCGTTATTGTGTAAAGTGCACAGTGTATTTTAAAATCGTGGACATAAACTGTGTTCTGCAGATGTGTGGAGTCACAGGAGTGAAGCTGTGAGTATTGATTACTGTTTAATCGCTGTCTTAAAGGCGGGTTCGAAGCGACAGCGTTCAGTCAGACCAAAAGAGCGTCCAGGAGGAGGTGGAGGAGGAAACTGAGAGCAGCCTGGAGAAGAAACTGCCAGGTGATTTATATAAACCAACCTGTATGTTACTGGTTAAAATGGGACTACAGTTATGCTCATAAGTTACATACCATACAAATTGACAAAATTTGTGAAATTTTGTCAATTTCTTTTAGAAAATGTATTTGGTCATGGAAAAACTTTTCTATCATTTAGGATTAGTGGGCAGGTAAAGTTATTTATTATCATGCAATTGTATTTGCTTTGATTATTCATGTTTTCATTAAAGAATGGTACATATTTTACAAATTCTGCCAGGGAATATAAACTTATGAGCACAACTGTAAATGTGCTCTCAGGCATCACTTTAAGTTCAGGCTTTTGATTTCTTAGTTACGTTGGCTTCTATAACTTTCAACAGTATTTTTTTCTGTCAGCTGTCTACATGCAAATAAAATGCTGTTTCTTTTCTGTCTTCTGGCCACTTTGCATCACATTAAATGGTTCTGGCAGTTTAAGATACAGCAGGGTTCTATGTATGTGCTTTTGTACTCTTCTGCTGCTCCCAGCTCTTCTTAAACCAGAAACATTGTTGAAATTCCTCATGAAATCAGGCTGATGTTACAGTTAACATTAAGCATCACTGGCTAAAATAGTTTTTTTGTCATCATATGGGAAAATGCCGGCTGTATTTCATTCATTAACTGGATATTGCTTGTTAACGTGGTCAACTGTTGGTTCTGGAAATTGTTTAAATTTGCGTCCTTTTCTCAACTCCCGTTTTCTGATCACAGTGACGTTTGAGGACAAGAAGAGGGAGAACTTTGAGCGAGGAAACCTGGAGTTGGAGAAGAGACGTCAGGCTTTGCAGGAGCAGCAGAGGAAAGAACAGGAGAGGCTGGCGGCACTGGAGAGAGAGGAGCAGGAAAGAAAGGTAGACTATATCGATTTCTGCTTTCCATACAGTCAAAATTTGGTTTAATAACGTTTTACGACTTGTATGTGAGGCTGTAAAATAAACTGTTACAGCTGCAGTCTCCTTAGTCAGTCAGTTTTTTTACATTTAGGCTCGAAACTGGGAGAAAATGCAAATGCATTGCCATAATACGCAGGAACAATAACAGAGCAATTGGTTTTTTAAATGTAATTTTTGTACGTTTCAGGAGCGGGAACGTCTGGAGCAGGAGAGGAGGCGACAACAGGAACTAGAAAAACAACTGGAAAAACAAAGAGAGCTGGAGAGGCAGAGAGAAGAGGAGAGACGTAAAGAGATAGAGAGGAGAGAGGTATGAAGGAAGCTTCAACACAGGAATTATATTTAACTACTGTAGAGACTTGGAATTACAGCTGCTGCAGGCAACTTAGAAGCCTAGTTTACACCCCAGCAGTAGGTGACGCATGCATTATACTGCATGATGCAATATTCAGGCTTGTGTAAGTCCTTAAATGCAGCTGCAGTTCTTTGAGGTGTAATATCATGTTAAGAAGTTTAATAAAATTTGCTGTATCTGTGTTTCAGGCTGCTAAGCGAGAATTGGAACGCCAGCGTCAGTTAGAATGGGAGCGTCAACGTCGTCAGGAGCTTCTGACTCAAAGAAACCGAGAACAGGAGAGTATAGTGCTGCTCAAAGCCAGGAAGAAGACGCTGGAGTTTGAACTGGAAGCTCTGGTAATCAAACAAACCCAGTAGATATGACAGTAAAAACTAAAACCACGTTTTGCATAAATATCTTCCTTACTGCTTGTTGGCAGAGTCAAAGCAGGTTATTAAAAGCTGCTGAGGTAATGCTGCAAAGAAGGAACTATTGGCTGCTAATGGATTCCCTTAGTACTTCACAGTATCTGGCCAGATATAGGGATGTTAATAGTTACCACAGATTTGTTAAAGATTTCTGTATCATTGCAAGATAACAGCACAGCTTCACTGTAACAATGACAATAAGTGAACACTACGTCAGCTTCCTGCTGACGATCACATGATTGCGATCCTACTACGTATCAGCCGCTGCAGACTCATCCATTGGAAATGATAAAAGGAACAGTTGGTTAAATTGTGGGGGTGTTTCCAAGTCCCATCAGTTCTCATCTCCCACTACATATTTAGGTCACACGATTAAATGTCCACTTTTTATAGTGCCGTGATTTCTGACACAAATTTTTTTCAAGATTTCAGTTGTAAGAAATGATACGACTGAGCAGCCTTGATGCTTTTCTTGTTGCAACTGTGGCGTAAATGACAACTCTTTTATTCCTTTTCTGCCTTCTTTACTCCAGAATGACAAGAAGACCCAGCTGGAAGGTAAACTGAAAGACGTTCGGTTTCGTCTGTCAGCTCAGCGGAGGGAGGTGGAGCAAACCAACCAGACCAGAGAAACACGCATCGCTGAAATCACGCTGCTACAACAGCAGCTACAGGTACACAAAACAAACACTAATCAATCAGACAGACGAATGTCACGTTGATTTCCTTCCAGTTCATGTCCAGTTAACTTTTGGAAACTGCCAAATTTGTTTATGTAGTACACTTGTGGTCGAGAATTATTCATAAACGTGTATGTAGTTGGCAGAAAATAAAAGGTGACTGGCAAAATGAATGACTGGTTATGTTGTCCTGGTTGTGTTTAGGACTCCCAGCAGTGGCTGGGGAGGCTGATTCCTGATAAACAGAGTCTCAATGACCAGCTGAAGCAGGTCCAACAGAACAGTCTGCACCGTGAGTATTGCACACACCAAACATGCAATAAACGACGTGCACATGCTCGATCTTGTCTTTAAGTCAGAAATTGTTGTTTGTGGGACTTTTGGACACAGTTGAGGTGCATCATTAAATGTTTTTTCCACTTATCATAGCTTGGACACGTCAAAAAAAGTCATGCAGAGAATGGTGAATTTCATGCATATTATTGGTTTTGGTGGTTGATGTTTGAATTTTTATTAACCCTCTGAACTCCAAACAGTTTCTGGCCTTTTTTGTTCAGCTTCTTTTGCATTTTTCTTCACTGTGGTTCATTTTTCACTCCAGTATAAAGTCCTGAACGTCTATGGCAACACTGCAACCATGAAGGGAAGAAAGAACTCAGAAATGTCTTCTGTTCAGAAAAAAAAGACAAAAATTGGAATAAACTTTGAAACATGAACTGCATTTGTACAGCTGTAGCCAACACTGGAAAAAATGGTGACTCTACACACTATAGATATTTTACTTATACTTGTCTCTTATCTACTCTGTGTAAACACAACCAGAAGTTCACTCAGATTCTCTGAATTTTTGTCACGTGGCTGTTGGTCACAGCTGTGTCAGTCATGACTTCTCGGTTGTGCCAAGAGGTGTAGAGTTTTTTGTTTTTCACGGAATTTAGGCAGACCAAACAGCTTATTTTTGACAATTTTTTAAATGAGACATGCAGAATCAAGTGATTTTGATGACATATCCCGGTTTTGCGCTCAGATTTGTCATAGATGATAAGTTCAAGGACTGTTGGAAAGGTGAAAATCTGATGATTCTTTCTGTTTTTGCACTTTCTGGCTCTGATAAATGTTGTAATTGTGGGGATTTTATTAAAGATAACATGCTTTTCAATTCTGCCGGTAGGTTTTGGGGTTTAAAGGGTTAGCTTAGTATCAGTTCAACATCACATCAGCCTTTACTGTCATGTAGCTGTACATACAACCATAGTGCAGGCAAACTGAGCGAGTGTTTCTCTGAAAATCCAGTAAAACAGAAGGAAAAAAATAGCATAATTTAACATAACATAAACATGCACACATGGCTGAGATGTATTGCAGCTAAAATGAAATTGAAGTTGTCTCTATAGTGTCCAAGAAGCACAGATAACAGCTGAAAATCGAACGATTCTCTCTGAAGGCAGCAGCACTGGTTAACTGTCTGTCTTTGTGAGTCATTTACTGTTAAACCTTATGTCTGTCTTAAACCTTCATGTCATGTTGCAGCTCAAACACCCATTTTAAAGCAAAAAAATTGAAAAAAAATACATAGTTAAAAGTATTTTTTCATTATGAAACTTATTCTGCTTGGCTTAATGAGTATAAAATGGTTGATTTCACCTATTTGCAAACCCACTCTAAACAGAAGAGGTGTCTTGTGCTAATTTGTCAGCATTACTCCATGAAAAGAAAAAAAGTCAAAATGTAAAATAAAATGTCATGTGAAACTATTGTAGGTCTTTCCAATGTACATTAAAAAAAAGTTTTAACATTCACTTTTTATGAAAAACGAGTGAATTTTCCTCATTGAACCATGATCTGTGAGAGGTAAAGAACACCACTGCACTAAATATTGATAGAAATGGTTAGTAATGGCATTAACAATGAGATATAAACAATGTTTGTTGGGATTTTTTTGGTTTCTGATGTTTTTGGATAATTCAACATGTTCTTGAGTCAGTTTAACTCAGGAACATGATTGCTGTTCCTGAGAAACGAACCCAACAGAAGGGTTAACTAATGAACCTGACGCCGTCTCATGCTGTTTCTCTGTGTTTTTGTATTTTTAGGTGATAGTCTGTCGTCGCTGCAGAAGGCCGTTGAGCAGAAAGAAACCAGCCGACAGCAGCTCAGAGAGCAGCTCGATGCCGTGGAGAGAGAGACGAGGGCCAAACTGCTGGAAATAGACGCTTTCAACACCCAGCTGAAGGTAATTAACCAACAAATCAATGCAGGACAGTAGAGGAAATATTAGCTAAACACCTGGAGACAGAACTAAGCAGCATGTCTAACTCTAAAATTTTAAAAATGCTAACAACACTTCATCTTGACATTAGTGATACTGGATTTTTTTATATATTCATGTAACATAAAAACAAAGTTTGCTGTTCAGTTTAATGCATTTCTGCAGGTCTTTATTAATTAAAAAAGATCAATGTAAGTTAACAGACTGATTAGTTAGCTTGCTAATGCAGTTGCTGTTTCCTAAATCATGTCCTGTCTCATCTCTCATAATCCCATTTTCACAGCTTAACAGTTGAACATTTGCGCAGTTTTCATGTTGGCCGATGTGCTTAAAGTTTTCATATTTATATCTGACTCCTACATCCATGTTTGTGCTCATGTTATAATTATAATGTCGACTGCCGTGTTTTTAAAGAGAGCTAGCTGTTCACAGACTGCTGCCAACAGTTTTACTACAGACAGACGCAGATGGAGGGACTTAACTCCTCCAGAATTGGATCACAGGAGGCTGTTTATGTTTCCTAGCGCGACCTTTTGTCCTATTTTTCTTTTTATTTCCTCCTGATTCATCCAGGATAGTGAGTGAGGTCAGAGAGAGGAGAATTCTGTTCCAGCGGCAGGAGATGAGACAGAGGAGGGGGGGAAAGGCAGGAAAGCAGAGACAACACAGACCACAATAAACTGATTTTCTAATAGCTAATCTAATAACGTCGGCTCTCCGTTTTATCCATGCAGCGGTTTGAGAGCAACAAACAAAAGCAGCAGTTTAGATCCAGAGTAAAGTGCAGCCACATCTCAGTGGTGTAAGTCTTTGCGAAACACACCACTGAGACGTGAACTATATTTGATGATACCTCCGCCTCCCTTTTCTACATCACTTCCTTCCCTGAAATCTTCAACGCTGTGCCTCGTCTGTCCTCTTTATTCCCACTGGGACTGTTCATCTGCAACGCTCCTTCTGTCACTTCTCTGCTTCTACTCGCCGTCCTCGTCTGTATTTCGTTCCTGCTTCTCCGGTCTGTATCTCATGCATTCATTCTCTCCCTATTCTGTTCTTTTGTTTAATCCACATAATGAACCCTTCCTTCTATATTCTCTACCTCCTTTATTATATCTCCCACACTGGCCTTTTTTGCTTCCTTGCCCATGCCAGTCTCTGTGTGAGTTCTATGCCAACCACTGTGCCAGGATAGAAGCCCTGCGACGCCAGCTTCAGGACGAACAGAGAGGGAGACAGGTAGAGCACACTGCCACTGCTGGACTGGGGTGGTACTGCAGCTGGGATGTCACAAAAATATCAAAATGTATATTAAACATTAATGACAGACCTGGAGCGAAGAGCAGCATTTCAATTGGATCTGACTGATGATGGAAGCTTCAGGTGTCTTTTTTTGGTTAACACCTACAAACCAGACTTGTGAAAAGCCTGATTTGTGGTGACGCTTCAGTTTAACATGTTTACTGCACTGTGCTGCCCCCGCCAGGCAGATAGATGTATTGCAGTCAGTTCAGGTCTCACTGTAAATGTCGAGCTGTGAGTGGTTTGACCACTAAAGAGCACTGACACTGCTGAATCTGGTGTGCTGTTTTTATCTGATTTCACATGTCAGACACTGTATATAAAATATGGATGGAGCCTCCATGTCTGAACAGTGACGCTTTGAACTTGAATTCTCCCTGATAGCCAGCAGGGGGCGACTCCTGTGGCTGCAAAAACATGTCTGATTGCATAGAAGTCTGAGAAAATGAGCCTGGTTCTCACTTGATTTCTAAGCTCAGTAAACATTTTTCTCATTAATTTATGGTCCCAATCACTAGTCTAAAATCTCCTTCAATACAGAATGATGTTAATTTTGTAAATTATGGTCAGATTTAGAGTAAAATTGATGATAACGCTACTGCATGAGTGCACATAGTGTCCTCAAATTTTCAGCCAGATCCACCTCTATTTTATTACATTTAGTTTTAAATAAATATTTAGACTGAATGCTAAACTTATGGCTTCACAAAGATGTCAAACATCACATTACAGCAGCTACAGTGTCCATCTTTTATATACAGTTTATGGAAAAACTTCTGACGAGGAATGCAACACTCATTACTAATCCGGAGCACATAAATGCTTTGTGTTAGTATTTGTAGCTATAAAGACTAGCAAATTACTAACAGAAGAAATAGAAATGTTTGAGTGGAAATGCATGTCAAGAAATATTTATTTACCAGGACATTTTTTTAGCTTTAGAGCAAGAAGAAATTCAGTAAGTGAAGAAACAAATAATGTCAGCTTCACTGCTAATTAAACCTTCCGAATCCCAAAAGGCGGATTTTAATGTTTTTTGAAGTACTGAATCTGCAACATTCATAACAGCCAGTAACTGTAAAAACAAAAAGAATCATCGGATTTTCAGCTTTCCAACTGCCCTTAAACTACTCATCTGTGATGCGTTGTTTTTACAAATAGCACATTGTAAGCTTAAAATCATGGTATATAATCAAAATTACTTCATTCTGCGTGTTTCATTTAGAGAATTGCAAAAAAAAATTAACCATTCACTCTAAATGGATTCTGTAAAAAACTTAAAAATTTGCTCTCCTCACAGCAAAAGTAAAGATATGTTTAACTCAACTGCAGTCAACAGTCAAGTGGCAAAAATTCTGGAACTTTTTGGTTGAACTGCAGGCAGTGTTTGCTCAACAAAGAGAGGAGACATGTATCGTTAAAAAAAAAAAAGAGTTCTTTCTAATTCTAGCCATGATTGTGCTGTTTCTATAAAGGTGCAGGATTTTGTATTGCAGTAAAAAAAATGAGCCCACAGTGAGGAAAAATGAGGCAGGAGTACAGAAATGAACAGAAATTGCTTGGAGGTCAGAGGGTTAAACCTTCCAAGCATTGAGTTATTTGGATGTGGGACAGAATATGAAATATAGTTAAAAGAAAAGAGGAAAAAACTGCCATGTGGAGTCAACCTGAGCTTGTGTAATTTTTTTAGAGATATATTAGAATGATAAGACAAAAGTGCGGAAAATAATGTCACAAAAACAAAAAACACGGCCAAAATCTATTTATTTAAACACTGTAGAGATACTAAACCTCACAAAAAAATTTGAGCTCCAGACTGTTATTTATTATTCAATACAGATAATTTAGGAAATAAGAAGTTAAAGAATGTGTTCAGGCTTATTGCTAAATAAACTCGACTGTTCTGCTGCCAGCTAAAGCCTGTTTAGTAACACAGACTACACTTGGAGTTGTAGCAACACATTACTCATCGGTGACTAACAGGATCCTCCTTATATGGGACGTTGTGGTTTTTTTATTTTTTATTTGGACTCTGAGGAAGATTTTGCGTCGGCGATTAAAAATATTGTTTTTCCTGGCTGCATTAAAAAACACTTGGAAATAAATTGAGAAAGCAAATATGAAATTGATAACAAAAAGTTAAAATACCTAGAAAAGCTTAACTGATTATACTGCTTTTTATTCAAGTTGTCCTGCCAGATGTCCAGTTGCTCGCTGTGTGCCTGCTGACAAACAATACTTAAACTGATCAGAGTGTAAATATGGACTAAAACGTTAACTGTGTGTTTGTGTCTGTTGAGCCTCTTGTGTATGTTTGTATGTGTACCTCCTGTATATATATGTGTGTGTGTGTGTGTGTGTGTGTTGCAGGGACAGCTACAGGAGTGTTTGTCAGCCGTCAGAGTCTGTCTGACTCGGCTAAACTTCGTGATAAAGGTCCAGGAAACCTCCCAGCCTCCCTCCCATCATCTCTACAGCTTAACATTCTTTTCTTCCTTTCTTTTTTCTGTCCTCTCTTCCTCAGTTCACTCTCTCTTTACTTTGTATTTTACTCATTTTCTCATCTTTTCTCATCCTCTCTCCTGCCTTTCTCCCCCTTTCGTCCTCCATCTCTTCTTCTACATAGCCAGTGTTAACTAGTACTTATCCAGCTGGCTAGCTATACACCTTTAGTTGACGCTAGCTGTGTTTCCATAATGTATTTTAATTGTACATTTGAAGCATCAAAGTTCATATGCTCAAAGTTTATAGGCTCGCTTGAGAGCGTTCAATTCCTGATTATGTCCAATTTTCCCTCATAGATGGTCGAAGTTTTGTTTTTCTTCTCTTTCTCCTTTTTTGCCGCCTTCTTCGTCCTCTCCTTATTCTTCTTCACCCTTTTCTTCTTGTTCTTTTTTGTCTTCTTCTCCTTAATCATCATAGTCTTCTTTATCATCTTCTTCTCCTCCTCTTCCTTCTTCTTCTTATTCATCTTCTCCTCCTTCTTCTTAGCCATGTAGTTCTTCTACTCCATCTTATTTTTCTTCTCCTTGATGTTCCTCTTCTCATTTTTTTTGCGTTTTTTCCTCCTTGTTCGTTTTCCTTTTCTTCTCCTCCCTCTCCTCCTTCCTCTTCTCCTTCTTCTATTTTTCTTCTTCTTTTCCTTCTTTCTCTTCTCTATTTTCTTCTCCCCTTCTTCTTCTTCTCCTTTTACTTCTTCTCCTCCTTCCTCTTCTCTTTCTTTTTCTTCATTTGTCTTCTACGTTGTCGTCTTCTCCTCTTTCTTCTTCTTCTCTTTCTTTTCCTTCTACTTTTCCTTCTTTGTCTTCTTCTCCTTCTTCCTTCTTCTTTGTCTTCTTCTTTTCCTTCATCTTATTCTCCTTCTTTTCCTTCTTATTCTCCTTCCTCTTCTTGGTCAGTGGCAAACAACTGTGCTGCGTTCCAAGTCAAGCTGAGCTTTTAAAATTGTCTCTACCTGGGTGAATTTTGACTAACAAAGCTAAAATTCAGGAAGCATTTTTCATTTGACCTCGAAACCATTTGGAACAGATCATTTATTACTTTATGGTTGCGGCCTAAATGTTAAATAGTTGATGGTAATGACACTAATATCTGTAATGTGAAATGAGCTTCATCTGTCTTTGCATTGTCGGTACCTTTAGCTCGTTTATTCTATGCATATCTGCAAAATCAAACCAGATATTTTTTTCATCCTACATTTGACGCATTGTGCTCTGGGACATGATAAATCTTTTCTTGGCAGGATCTAGTAGCAGGGATGTTGGAATTGGATCTCCTCTACTTTTCTGTACTGTAACGCAGCCTATACTGCCACCTTCTGACGACAAAGCTGAACCTACTTTATTCGCTCCAAATCAGTTAATGGAAACTTGCATTCTCTTTTTTGTGATAATTGGCTTTAAATTCCTTTGACATTTTTGTGGAAACACAGCTGCTGCTCACCAGTTCGGCAGGTTTACTCGATTAGGCAACGTTGTGCCGTTGCTATGCTAAGCTACTTCACAAGAACTACCAAGTGATGTTTCAGCCAGACAAACAGGAGCTAGTAGAAGTCTACCAGAAGTCTGCTGTGTGTGAGTGAATGTTTGTGTGTCTGAGTGTTGTCTCACGTCTTTCCTGTTTGCTGTTTCAGGTGATTTGGAGTTTTCTGTCCCTGCAGAGTTGTACTTTTACTCCTCTGTCCTCTCTGGTTTGCTTGTTCTCTCTCTCGAGGTTTCCTCACGTTGGTTGGTTGTTTGGCTGAAACACGACAGCTGCCTTGTGTTGTTCTAGTAACAGAGTGTGTTCTAATGGCACAGCTGGTTGTCATGACTACACAGAGCTGCTCCCACCCCTCCATTACTGCATCTCCTGACCTCCCCTCCACCCTCGAACCTCCCCTTTTTGTTTTACCTCTAACCCATCCACCAAACCATACTCTGCCTCGCGCAAGCTCTGCCCCATCGCCACGACCGGAGCCCCGAGTTCTGGGCCGAATCCTCCAGTAGTGACAAATCCCCTTCCAGTAACATCCCCTCCCACTTACTGATGCATAAATAACATTTAAAAAGTTTTTCACATGCAGTTTAATCCCCAAATTTACGTGTAAATTACATCCATTTTGTGTTTTTTTTTTCCCAGCCGATTAGATGTCGTAGAGATCTTCTTTGGCATGGTAACACCAGAAAAAAGACTTTGAACGTACAGTTTATCTGGTGTCTATGCCAGCTTGAGTAGCATACTGATGCATAAATAATATTTTAAAAGTTTTTTACATGCCATTTAATCCCCCAATTTATATGTAAACTACATCTATTTTGCGGCATTTTTGTTTGTAGCCAATTAGATTGTGTAGAGATCTTCTTTTGTATGTTAACACCAGACGAAAGGCTTAGAAAGTTCTGTTTATCTGATATCTGTGCCAACTCGAGCAGCTCAAGATTCTCAGTGGGAGAGAGATTAACCAGTAAGGCTGATAATTGACCCAGCTTCATTGCAGGATATATGTTAGACAGCGCATCTGACCCACGATTTAAATGCTCCGTCCAGACACCACAGACATAAAGTTGTTCTACTGCTTTCTAGTCCGCTTATAGTTTGCGGGGAAGAATCCGTTCCACATATAGACGCAGTAGATTGGTGACTGTGATTTCTAAATCTGAGTAGCACTTGCCTTGGTAGTGTAATTGCTGCTTGGATTTTTGGACCAAAGACGTATCGCCATAAACTCTCGCAGACCTGGGGAAATGACAGAACTTGCATCACACATATCCTGGCATGCTTGTGGATGTGGAAAGTACAAAACTGGCCTCACTAATTTATGTGTTGGAGTGAGGTAAAGCTCCACTACATGCTTTAAGTCTGTTACACATTGGACTTCGAAATTATATTGAAGATCACATCAGAAAAATCGCAATGAGTTAGTTCAGCCTTAACGCCTTTATCGTCTAAAATAAATGTATTATCTAAGTAGCTGCCATGGTTACCAGCAGAGACGTCCATCGCCCCCGGTGACACGGCTGAAGGGGCGGAGCTTGCCTCGACCACCCGACTAATACAAACTCGCTGCTGCTGCTGGTGTTGTTGTTCTTGTTTGTCGTCGGTGGTAACCCGTGGCAACCAGCCCTCTGATCCTGCTCCCTCCTCACCGCTGTTCCTTTCCTGTATCCCATGATGCTTTGCAGGAGCTGAGGGAGATCCACAGCCGGCAGCAGCGGCAGAAACAGAAGGAGCTGGAAGGCGACACACACACACTCGCACACACACACCCGCACATGCACACACCCATCGACAGGAAGTCGGTCGAGCTGCAGGAGAGCAGGTGATGACCAAACACGCCTGACATCATCCGTTAAAAGTTTTGTACCTGTTATTACACGTAAATAAGAGTTTGATCTGGCCTCGTCGTCCTCCAAGGTTGTCGTCGGACGAAAGCGTTGCCTGGAGGGATGAGGCAGGAAGTTCCGCCCCTAAAGCTCCAAGCCCCGCCTCCATCTCCACCCCCCATGCCTGGTTAAACAGAGTGACTCAGGAAGAGGAGGAGAGGAAGAGGAGAGGCATGGAGGACGATGAGGAGGGCAGGAAGGCGGCAGGATCCATAGGAGACAAGGAGGAAGAAGGAAGAGGCAAGAAGGACATGCAGGATAAACTAAACAAGCTGTTCAGCCAACCAGCCGACCCCTGGGCTTCAGCAGGTCAGTTATCATGAAAAATAACTAAAGACACTCCAGATTATCTAAATCTGGGATTGCAGTTTGGTGCAACATGTGATTATTATCTTTAGCAACACTTCTGTGGAAGTAAGTCAGTTGTACCATCACTCAACAACTCACTGTCAGCTCATTTTTCACTCCAATATAAAGTCCTGCAGCTCTGTGGAAACAAAATAACTATTAGTAAAAGTAAAGAGAACTCAGAAATGTCTTCTGTGCAGTATGACACTGTTATAATGTCATAATTTAGAAAAACAAAACACCAGGTAAATGTTTTTCATTATTTATATTTCAAAATTGAAAAAAGAAATGGAATCAGTACTTAAAATGTTTTTAAAGTGCCCACAGTTCATATTTTTTTTGTCTCTTTTTTTGTCATTTTCAGTCTGTTTGCAGTTTTTTGGCAATTTTTTGTCATTTTCAATCTCTTTGTTTATAAAAGTAGGTTTTAAGAAGTGATTTAAAAGAAGTTAATGACTCTACGAGCAGGTTAAGGCGATCATCAAATTTATGTCAAGCACATATTTTCTTGGAGTTCGACCAGCAGCAGACAGTAGTTGGAGAATGTGTTCTTTTATCATAATATTTCTGTTTTATTTTCTGTTTCTTTACAATAGAAAAGACTCCATGTCCCAGTCTGTTTGACCAGAAAGCTCCGGTCAGCAGCTTCGACCAGCAGCAGCCGGTGAAGGTGGTTTACTACCGAGCTCTGTATCCGTTTGACGCTCGCAGCCACGACGAGATCAGCATCACTCCTGGAGATGTGATCATGGTACGTCGAGGGGGAAAACGTTCAGCTCACAAAAACACAAAAACTTACAGATTTTCTTGCCTCTTTTGTGTATCTGTGTGTGTTTGTGTTAAATCCTCCTGAGTGTGTGTCTCCTCTCAGCTCTATCTGAAGTGTGTGTGCTGTTTTAACTTTCTCCTCTCTCCTCTGCTGTGCAATCTGAAGGTGAAGGGGGAATGGGTAAGTTGTTGCCCCCGCCCAGTGTTGTGCCTCCACCAATCACAAGCCAGAAAACGCTTGCTGTCATTGGTTCATCTCACGTCATCACCATGTCCGTTCATTTACCGGTGGATGAATGTCTGTGGCTTTTATTTTGACTAAATCAGCACAGCCAGATTTATAAATGTCGTTTTTGTTTACAAGGTTAATGTGAAAAGCTATGAATGTGCGAGTTTCAGTCGTCAAGCTGCTTTATGAAAAGTTATAAAGCTATTTTTATCACCATTAATATCTCCATAAATAAACCTTAGTTTTTTCTGTTTTCTTTTAAATATATTTCATTTTTCCATCCCACATTCCAGTCACTCAAAGCACAGGTTTAACCCTCTGAGCTCCAAGCAGTTTCTGGCCATTTTTATTTGCTCCTGGCACATTTTTTCTCACTGTGGTTCATTTTTTTACTGCATTATAAAGTGTTGCACCTTTGTGGAAACAGAAAAACCAAGAAGAAGGAGAGAGAACTCAGAAATGTCTTCTATGCCACAGAAAAAAGTTATAATGCTATAAATCATAAATTAAAAGAGGTTGAATTTCTACAAAATATTAAAAATGTGAAATAAATATGTACATTTTTCCACGTGCTGACAGTTGTTACCAGTACTTGGTAGGAAAAACAATAACTACATGATACAGATATTTTTCTACTTACATTTTTTATTTGTTTCCTCTCTGCTCTGATTGAACATTGCCTGCAGTTCAGCTGAATTTTTGTCACATGACTGTAGTTTACAGTTCAGTCAATAATGGCTTCACAGTTGCATGAAAATTTGCAGAATTTTTTAGTTTTTACAGAATACTGTTCATGTAGATGGTTAATTTTTAGCAATTTTCTAAAGTACCGACATAGAGAATAAAATGATTTTGATACAATGCAACAATTACAAGCTGAGATTTGAACGCAATCTGTAAAATCTTTTTATTTTTCACTGTTTCTGGCAGATAAATGGTGTAATTTCTGCATTTTTTTAAACACCATGCCTTTCAAAGTGGCAGGTTTTGGAGTTCAGGGGGTTAAATTCACAGACTGTAAAGCCTGTTTTCTGTTGATAACGTCAGAAGAAAATCATCCAAACTGATTTTCAAGTGTTTGTTACGTGTCTCTTGGTGCCATTTTATGAAAAAAAAAAAGGTCAGCATTGTGAACTGTCATATGGGAAATGTAGTTTTAATTTTTACTAAAGGGATAGTTTATTAAATGAAGTAGAATTACTCAGTCAGGACGCTAGAATTGAAAAGGTCTTTGTTTATTATACACGACACGTTGGCGTCATAAGAAATGACATTCAGTGGAGCATTAACAGTTTAAATGTCAAGCTCGTGTTATTTCTCTCACTTGTCGACTAATTCAACTGTGAGCAGCTGTTGTTGTTGTTTTTGTTGTTTCCTGACGCTAACGTATGTGTCCCCTCTCCTCCTATGACCCGGAGACCATTCACCTTAAAGAGCTAATTTTCTGCACCTTGAAGGGTTTATTATTGTAGGGGTTAGGGTTATATTTACATACTTTAATGTTGATTAGTAACCCCAGATCTCCGAATAGAGGCTGAGAAACCCCTAGCTGTAGCAGAAGTGGCTCTAGTGAGAGATTCATGGAGGGTTTGATGGCTAAAGCTGAGAAATAGGAAGGAATTATGCAAATATGGTGTAGATAAGCAACGGAAGTAAAGCCTAGAGGTGTTTCTGGCAGGTAAGGAGCCGAATTTTCTGTGGGACAAACCCTTTACATGCACAAAAAGCAGCTATATAACAAACTGGACACCAAGAGACAGAATCTGGGCTCTGTAGTACACCTCAAGAAAACTTCTGCAGAGGCTTCGATAAAACAAACACCTGTAACAAGCTGAGAGTAACATTAGCATGATGAAAAGCTTCCACTGCCTCTTTAAGCTTCGTCCTGACTCCGCCCCTCTGCTCTGATAGGTGGATGAGTCCCAGACAGGTGAGCCCGGTTGGCTGGGAGGTGAACTCAGAGGAAGGACTGGTTGGTTTCCAGCCAATTATGCAGAACGGATACCGGACAGCGAAGCACCAATCAGCCTGCGAGCCACAGCCTCGGCTACGCCCACCTCGGCCCAGCAGCCAATGACGATGCCTCCTCCAGCACCTGGACACACCTCCTCTTCCACATCATCTGCGAACAGCAACTGGGCAGATTTTAGCACTACGTAAGTCCAGTTTAACTATTTATTTGTCTTTTACTGACTCACAGACTTGTTAAACACAATTAATTTATATTCACAGCACACCTGACACACATGTTGTCTGTTTGCAGTTGGCCGTCGAACACAGCCAGCCAATCAGACAGCGAGGGATGGGACGCCTGGCCGACCTCCTCGACCAGTCAGAATCCGTCTCTCAGCGTTCCCTCGGCGCAGCTACGGCAACGCTCCGCCTTCACACCCGCTACCATGACGACGGGTTCCTCTCCATCACCTGTACTGGGACAGGTAACCAGTTAATGAGATGCGATTTTAAACCACTTTGCACATTTTTACTCACTGTTGGTTCACTTTTCACTGCAATATAAAGACCTACACCTCTAGCAGCAACCATGAAGGAGGAGAAAGAACTCAGAAATGTCTTCAGAAATGTTAGAATTACAGAAATAACCAAAAAAAATTGATTTTTTAAAATGATTTATTTTATGAACAACATTTAAAAAAAACCCTAGACTCAATATATAAAAAAATTATTCCAAGTGGCCACAAATTTTACCAAAACTGGAAAAAAATATCCACCATAGATATTTAACTATTTTACTACACACTGTAGATATTTTAAAATTTACATTTTATACTATTTTCTTTACTTGTCTTCTGTCTGCTGCTGTGTAAACGCTGCCAAAAGTCCCTGAATTTTTGCCATGTGACTGTTGGTTCCAACTGAGTCCTTTATGGGCTTTAGGTTGCACTGAGGAGACAAAATTTTTAGTATTTTACAGAATACGATAACAGCAAAGGGTTTATTTTTGGCGATTTTAAGTTCAGACGTGTTCTGACAAAATGGCACGTCACAGATGAATAGATCCAGGGTCACTGAAAAGTTGAAAATTACACCATTCTTTCTGTTCTTACTGTTTCTAGTTCTGATTAACGTTGTAATTTTGGTCTTGAAAATTAAATACAAACAATAATAACATGCCTTTCAAACCTGATGGTGGGTTTTGGAGTGTTACGATAGGGGAAAAAAGCTGTTAATTGGTCAGCATTTTCTCATTTTCTTTTTGCTCCACAAGTAAAAAACATAACAAAACTGGATTAGTATTGGGTATCTGTGTAAACAGCCCATGGTTGTGGCTGAATCATTAATGGCTTCAAGGTTACCGTAGAATCTTTAGTTTTTTACACAGTCTAGTTAATCAGTGGTTCATTTTTTATCAAGATTTAAAATTATACGTGTACAATAAACTGATTTGGATAAAATGTCACAATATTAAAGGTAGATTTCAATTAATCAATCAATCAAAGTTTATTCATAAAGCCCTTTACAACAGCCCAAAGACTGACCAAAGTGCTTCACAGTGAAAACAAGAGAATAACTTAAAAACAATACAGTAACTTACAACAGAGACAGCAGTAAAACATATAATAAAAATAGACTGCAATAGAACAACACTAAACTGTACACTGTCGTTCAAAAGTTTGGGATCACTTAGAAATGTCATTATTTCTGAAAGAAAAGCAGTTTTTTCCAATGAAGATAACATTTGCCCTTTAACACTGATCGTCACAAATTTGCATCATACCGCTTTCATTCAGACTGCAGCTGAGATAGTGTATACATTCCCCCAATGACAGACAGTAGAAAAATAACCAAATCTAAATCTGAAGTACTGTGTAAAAAAAAAGACATAAATTTTCTTAAACCAGGGTAATAAATTACAATATTATTTAAATTATAATATTGCACATAAAGGTATTGCACGAAGTTGAATACTGTACTTATGCTTGTTAATGTGGTAAATGACTATTCTAGCTGGAAACGACTGATTTTTAATGGAATATCTCCATAGAGGTACAGAGGAACATTTCCAGCAACCATCACTCCTGTGTTCTAATGCTACATTGTGTTAGCTAATGGTGTTGAAAGGCTCATTGATGATTAGAAAACCCTTGTGCAATTATGTTAGCACATGAATAAAAGTGTGAGTTTTCATGGAAAACATGAAATTGCCTGGGTGACCCCAAACTTTTGAAGTAGTGTACATCTGAAAGTTAGTACATAGAAATTAAATGTCATTGTGCAGCTCAGTATTTAAAGCCATTTTGAACAGAAAGGTTTTGAAGAGACCCAGGTCAGTGATGGTGCACATATCGGGTTTCATTAAATTTCTTGACAAAACCCAAAGCCACCAATGATAAGTTCACAAACTTCTGGAAAGTTGACAATCCAATGGTTGTGTTTGCTTTACAGTATCAGGCTCTGTAAAATGGTGCAGTTTTTACATTTTTTTTAAAGATAACCTGCCTTGTAACCAGCCTAGAGGGTTGTGGGGTTCAGAGGGTTACATTGGAAGAGTAACTGAACTGTAATCCTGACTGTAATTCTGTTTTTCAGGGAGAGAAGGTCGAAGGTCTTCAGGCTCAGGCTTTGTATCCCTGGAGAGCCAAGAAGGACAACCACCTGAACTTCAACAAGAATGAGGTGGAGATCTGCAGATTTGTTTCTAGCCTGAATCTCATGTGTTATGGTTGGAGTTTTTCTTTGTTGTTTAATCCTGATGGTATTAACGTTCTTGCTGATGCAGATCATCACAGTGTTGGAGCAGCAGGACATGTGGTGGTTGGGTGAACTTCAGACCGGACAAAGAGGCTGGTTTCCTAAAAGTTACGTCAAGCTCATCTCGGCCACCATGACGGCGGCTTCTGGTGTAGCAGCGCGAAGCAAAAACACCAGGTGGGTTAGAAAAAACTGTACCAAGTCACATGTTTAGTTTTTCAGTGGGAATTGCTGTCACCTCACCCATTGTGTTTCTCAAATTACAGACAGATCAGAAAGACAGAATCCTGCTGGCAGGTTATTGACAAAACCTAAAAACTCAGCATCTTGTCATGTCTACTTTAGCTTCGCCACACTGGCTACCTTAGGGGTTTTTTACTCGTCTTTTCAGCTTACTAGATTTCACTGTTTGCTACATCACATGATTTAGTCCTGTTAGTGCAAGAACAGCTACAGATCATTAGACGGGACTGCAGATAGTAAATGAAGATGGATTGAATGGCAGCTCCCCAGAAATGAATCCAAAATACCTCAGAAATGGGCATCCTTCAGTCTTGACCAGGGCTGGAAGCTCAGGCTTTCTCTGACACCTTCTTCCCACACATTTCAACTCTGTTTTTGAAGGACTGAACTATATATTATTTCAGCATCAATACTGCAAGGCAGTGTGATGTGAAGTAAGGCAAATCAATTCAGACACATCTACATCTACTTGATACAGAAAGAAAGCTCACACAGTTGTCCCTTTCTATAATTAATCTGCAAAAGTCTGATTTATTCTGACTTAAATAAGCCCTCCTTTTTATTTATTTATATATTAAAGTGCAAAACTGTAGAGTTAAACAGTTAAACTCTACAGTTTTGTACTTTAATATGGAAATCGTTGTTTGCATTTCACTCTTTGCTGCTTTATAAGTTGATATACAGTTTGTGGGTATAAAATGAACCTAAATGAAAAATTACTAATGTCTGTATTTATTATATGATTTACCTTAATCAAAAATAGTCACTCGTGGCACCTCTAGACAGGAAGTAGCATCTCCTAATCACAACTCCACCTCCTGGTCACGGCTGAATGAACTCTGTAAATGATGCTGCCAGTTGAACTGAAACATCCTCATCCATCTTTATTTATAATCTCCTCTGTACAGGACTTTGTAGACTCAGCAGGTGATTCTGTCTGTCTGAGTAGCTTCAGCTAGCAAAAAGTCAAATCATCATAAAATCTATTTGAAGAAAAGTTGCATGAAAAGACTTTAAATATGATTATTCTGGTAGTTAGAGTAGTTTATCTTCCTGTTTTAATGGTATTTTGGGCTCTTTATCCCAACAAGCTGCATGAAAAGACTTTGAAGATGATAATTATTGTAGTAGTTAGACTAGTTTATCTCCTGTTTTTAATGGTAATTGGGGCTCTTTATACCAAACATTTTGTAAACTTACATGCTACATCATAACTGATTCAATTCTGTTTGATTATAGTGAGAATTCTTGTCTCTCTTGTAGTGAATCTGGAGTTTCAGAAAGCCCCCCCAATGGAAAACGTCCCTCACCGTCCCCAACGAAACCCTCAGATTCCGGTGAAGGTAACAAACAGAAGCCATCTACATGAACATACTTAGATCAGGTGGATTCTTGTCCTCAACTCTGTCCTCGTGTTCCTGTACAGAATACATCGCCATGTACACCTATGAGAGCAGCGAACAGGGAGACCTGAGCTTCCAGCAGGGTGACATCGTCATGGTGACCAGGAAAGAAGGGGATTGGTGGACAGGGATGGTGGGGGGGAAGACGGGAGTCTTCCCCTCCAACTACGTCAAACCACGAGACTCAACATCAGAGGTCAGAGCTCAGTTAGAACACATTAGGCAGGACTAACAGAAAAAAGAGAAATATTTCTAATAACTACTGATGTGAATTTGTGTTTTAGTCTCTGGGACCAGCAGGGAAGACTGGCAGCCTCGGGAAGAAACCAGGTGGGACTTTAATTTATGATATTTTGCTGTTGGACTGCAGTTACGGCTTAAATCTGTTCAATAAAAACAAGATGTTATCACTTATTATATATCTGTCTTTGGTGTTTTGATGTTATATCTGTTGATAACAGAAATCAGCTGATTTGTGTTTAAAATAAAAATACTGAATGCAGATAAAAGCTTCTCAGGTGCTGCAGGAGCAGAACTAACCACCTCTTCTTCTTCTTCTACTTCGTCTTCTCATTCTTCTGCTTCTTTTTCTCCTTTTTTCTTCTTTTCCTTCTTCATCTCTTTTTTCTTATTTTCCTCCTTAATTTTCTCTTTCTGCTTCTTGTCTTTCTTTTTTGTCTTCTTTTCCTTCGTCTTCTCAATGTCCTTCTCCTGCTCGTTCTCCTTTCTTCTTCTCCTTCTCCTTCCCCTACTTCTTCTCCTCCTTCCTTCCTTCACCCTTCTTATTCACATTGTCCTTCTTCTTCTCCTTTCTTGTTTTTCTCCCTCTCCTTCTCATCCTCCTCCTTCTTCTTCTTGTTCTTCTCTTTCTTCTTCCCCTCCATTTTTTCTTCTTCTCCTCCTTCTCCCCCTTCTTCTCCTTCTCTTCTTTCTTCTTCTTCTGCTCCCCCTCCATGTTCATGTTCTCCTTCTGCTTCTCTCTTCTTCTGTTCCTCTTCCTTTTCTTTCTTTCTTTCTTTCTTTCTGTATTTCTTTCTTCATTCCTCTTTTCCTTTTTCTTCTTTACCCCTCCAGAGATAGCTCAGGTGATCGCCCCCTATAGTGCGACGGGAGCAGAGCAGCTGACGTTAGCTCCAGGTCAGCTGATCCTCATCAGGAAAAAGAACCCTGGAGGCTGGTGGGAGGGAGAGCTGCAGGTACAAACGCAATACTGTGAAACATGCAAACAGTATGTTGTGTTATGCTGTAATGAGGTGGAGAATAGGCTCAGCAATATCCTTTTCAAGTTTAATGACACGTAAAATCTGTTGGAGGAGGGATTTAGGTGTGTAGCTCTTAATTTAAAGAAAGTATGACACATTTGAAACTACTTGGAATTCAGAGGGTTGAATATTTTACATATTAAATTATTGTAATTTAATGCTGTGTTCTTATTGGTCAAGGCTCGGGGAAAGAAGCGTCAGATTGGTTGGTTTCCAGCCAATTATGTGAAGCTGCTCAGTCCCAGCACCAGCAAGACGACGCCCACAGAGCCCACGCCTCCCAAACTGGCTCCTGCTAGTACAGGTAAATAGACAAAACCACACAATTTACCACAACTCCTTCAAAGAGCCTTCAGTTGATTACACAAATATGCTGTCATGGGAGTCGTGTAATTATGAGCACATTGTGTAGGTACAATATTATTATAAACAGACACAATTAGAGGAATTATGCATTAATTACTGTGAAAAACAGTTACCTGATTAGAAATATATATGACCAGTAAGACAAAAAATGTTGTGGATTTGCTGTAGTACCTGATTGCACCATCAGGTGGAGCCTTTTACTGTTTAATAAGGTGGCTTTACGGGTGTTTTCTGACCTCTGCTACTAAACTGCTAACTGCAGCCGATGTGTTGATAATATTTGCAGCATCAAGTTGTAGAAAAGTGTCTGACTGGTTTAGCTAGCTATCTGAGGCTAATGCTAATGCTAAGCTAGGAGTTTGAGACACTTACACAGGCTGGAAGCAGGCTACCAATCAGGAATCCACATACACACTACCATTCAAAAGCTTGGGGTTACTTAGAAATGTCCTTATTTTTGAAAGAAAAGCAGTTTTTTTCCATGAAGATAACATTAAATGAATCAGAAATACAGTCCAGACATTGTTAATGCAGCAAATGACTTTTCTAGCTGGAAACGGCTGATTTTTAATGTAATATCTACTGATACAAGAGGACCTTGAAGTTGGAAATGTTAACTTTCTGTTTGTGTTTTTGCACCTGAAGCTCTGTGTCAGGTGATCGGCATGTACGACTACGTGGCGCAGAACGACGACGAGCTGGCCTTCCAGAAGGGTCAGGTGATCACCGTGCTCAACAAGGACGACTGTGATTGGTGGAAAGGGGAGCTGAACGGGAGGGAGGGGCTGTTTCCTAGCAACTACGTCAAACTGACCACAGACACCGACCCGAGCACGCAGTGTGAGTACACACACAGACACACACACACATTTGCAGCGCGGAACACACAACACACACACACACGTTACTAAAACCAACATACTAACTGGGTGTGAACACAACGTGATGTAACACACACTGTCTCCCTCACACACACACACACACACACACACACACACACACACACACACACACACACACACACACACACACACCCACACACACACCCAGAGCCAGGTGTGGAGATGCTGTCCCTCTCTCAGTCTGTGGCTGGTCTGATTCCCATCTTCCACCCGACACTCCTCTGGGCCTCTTTGACAACCTCCCCGTCATGCACCACCTCTGGGTGGTGTCTGTGTGTGTTTGTATGGTGTGTATGTGCATGCATGTGTGTGTGCGCGCATTAGTGTGCAAGTGTTTTTTTTCCCGTCTCCCTGCATGTTTCCCTTCAGCATGATCCACCATAGACCTGGAGGTTGGAGAGCGGGGGCGTAAACAGACTTCAGACTCCTGAGAGGCTGAAACGTGAAGCAACTTCAATATATCCAGACTAGTGCTGAAACGATTCCTCGAGGTATTCAGTGATTCCATTGCTGAAATTCCTCAAGGCAAAATTCTCTGAATCGAGGCTTCGTTTAGTCTATTACACCAGGTTACTAACTGGTCCAGACCCAGACTTCATCCTATACGGACCCAGACCTATAATCAATAAGGGGATTTTAAATTTGACGGGATGCTTCTGTTTTAACCAGCGCAGCTTTTCTAGTGTTTCCGGCATTTATCAGATCAGAGGCTGAACTACGAAGGCAGTTCCACATAGTCAGGCTTTCTTTGTGTGAGTCGGCTCGACAAAAACTAAACCCTCAGTCAGAGTTAACAGGTATGAAGGTGGTTTTCAACTTTCTTTGTCAACTCAGACTTTCTGCTTCAAACTCGTCCACACAAACAGGAGAGTTTAACGCATCATGTGACTTGTTTTCTGCACAGAATGAACCGATCACGTTCAACTGCTTCAGTCAACAGGTTGTTTTAATGGAGAACAATGAGGAACATAAAAATTTATGACGATTAAAAGCTGCTACTACAGAAATGCTGGTAGAAAACTGTCAAACTTGTGTTAATATATTTATTTTATCGATCACTGCAGCTGGTTACTCTTAAACTCATTAATGGATATGAGTGTTTGTAGTTTAAGAGTTATTTGCTCTTATCAGCTGCAGTGTAAAACAGACTTGGCAGCAAATCAAGACCAAACATGAAAACATATTTGCATATTCTGCAAAGCCAACTGAATGCAGGTAGATTCTCATGTATACAGCTGTAACATGCTTTCATGCGGTGGGATTACTGACATAGAGTTCAGCAGGTTTGCAGATAAAACCTCAGCTGAGAATCTTAAACGCTTAGTAAGAATCATCAGGAAATGACTTGGTGAAAGGAAGATGCTTCTTCCATCTAATTTCAATCCAAAACTCTGAACAGGACCTGGACCAGGTTAGCTGTTAGCATCATTTAAGCTCAACATACCTGCTAACTTTTTATTAATCTTGCTCCATAGTTCATCCCTCTGAGCTGTCATGTGTTCCTGCACAGCAAATGATAAGTTTATTTAAATTTAATGATGACATGAAATGGCTGCAGATGATTCCAGGCCGACTGAACAAAAAAAGATATAACTACATGTTAAATAGAGAGCAGTTTGGTCATATGACTGATCAGTAATCGTTTAATTATAATCACCAAGGTTAAAAAATATATAATGCAGGATTTTAATTCGTGAAACTTATACAAAAGCTAAAACTTATAATGTATATTTTTGAAAACTGTGGTTGCAGCTGAAATCTGTTTTTTACCCAAAGAGTTTTAGAAACATTGGACAAAATACAGAAAGGAAGCAAATCCTGAAACTTGCTTGATAATTGACTTAATTTGTTTCTTAATCACATTCTTTATAACAGATTAGTGGACAAACTGCCATAAAATAATAAAATCCTCTTTACTGAAGTCAGATAAAACGTCGTCCTCCTGCAATTCTTCCAGCTTTTGTTAGGGCTCGACCAACTAGCAGGTCTGTGATTTTGTTTTTTAAACTGTTGCAAATTAAAATAATGCTCTGCTTTAGCTCTGATGTAGAATATAGCTGATCAACACTTAATGATAAAAGTTCTATTTTATTCAAACACCTGTCTGTACAAGCTAAATGTTAAATAAGCTATATGTAGCAGTCTCTATTATGTCGGGAGAATCCAAAGTTGTAAAAACATAGGGGTGTTCACACGTAGTCTGTTCCTCCTGCTGCCAAAAATAATGGACTAATCCATCATCTGGGGCTTTCTTCTGATCAAACATTGTCAGATCAATGAGAATTTATCCAGATGTGAGTTTATCGATCAATAAATCCACCGTCTGACTCGCTCCCGCTCTCCTTCCTCCACCTCTATGCCAGATAGACCACACCTCCACACTCTGTCTTGCTGCACGCTCCACCCACCTCTAGCACCCGACTGGTCGTTGTTGTTCTTGTTCTTGTTGTTGTTTTGTTTAGTTGTTTTTGTTGATGTTGTTGTTGTCGTCCTCTCTCTAGGATCATATCATTACCCAGAACCCCCCTCTCCTCAAAGCCCTCAAAGAGACCCACTAGGCCACGCCCACTAGGCCACTCAACCAATGGGACAGCAGCAAGAGGTCACATGACCCGGAAATGGCGACTCTCCACCAGTAGAAGCCAGAGAGAGAGAGAGAGACAGACAGACACACAGACAGACTGTAACGTTAATAACACAACTCTGTCTATGCATGGCTCTGACTGGACTTGGCCAAACTCTGTTTTATCAAAGGCTCTGGCTCCAAACAGTAGTCAGGACTCCTCCTCCTCCTCTTCTTCTTCTTCTTCTTCTTTTTCTTCTTCTTCTTCTTCTTCTACTCTTTTATCTGCTCCGAGGTGTTTAGATGAGGAGACTGAAGGAGACTATTGAGCTCCTTCCTCCGACCTGGGACTGATGTTTGACTGGATCACAGTGACTGTAAACACACAGCAACAACACACACAAACACACACTTTAACAGCATACACACACACACGTTAACAGTGCTGTGCTCGCGTGGTAAAGTGGATAGTGGGTCATTTTGTGGCTTTAAGGGAGATTCTGTCATTAGAATCAGCTCATCCCCCTCCCTTCCTTCCTTCTTTCCTTCCCTCCATTTTTTATTTTAACCTCGCTCCCATTGGTTCAGCAGCTTCTTTTCCACCCGTCAGTCAAATTTAAAAAATACTGGCTCCGCCCCCTCCCCTCACTAACTCCTCCCCTCCCGCAGCTTCACAGAAAGACCCACTATCTGCTGGAGGACACGTCTCAATGTTTGCTCTCCTCGTCTTTTTTCTTCACCTCAAAGCCAAAGACTTTTCCTCCTCTTCATACACTTCCTGTTTCCTTCCTTGTTTTTTCCCCACCCGTGAAGGAGACGAAGGAGAGGAGACGAGGCAGTATTGAGATGCGTCCCACAGCAGCTAACGGCTAAGTCGCGAGCCCGTCGATGCTACTACTGCTGCCGCCTTCTTTGTTTTTCCTCCTCCTGCCTTCCTCTTCTAGGGAAGGAGGCGAGAAGGCAGAGAAAGCTGCAACCGCTTTAGCGTAGCGGCTAACCAAAACCACACAAAGCAACACGGTACAAAACGCACGCAGTTTTTATCCACCGTAGGTCTGAACATGTATTAACTTTAAAGATCCGTTCAATTGTTTTTTTGTTTTCTTTTGTTTGTTTACATGTTTATTGTTTCATCTGTTGCTATGGTGATGGGATGCTACCGAGGGTCAGGCCGAGATTCTTCACAGAAACGACAGAGGTGGAGCGATTTGAATCATTCCAGTTAAAGTCTGACGTTTTGGGGGGGAAAAATTTGCTCTCGAGAGGTGCTTAGCTTAGCTTAGCACAAGTCCGGAAGCAATAATTGGGTTTAAATTTGCTGCAGCTAGCATGTTTAGGATGTTAGCGCACAGATACGAGGAGCAGCGCTGAGCTTTTTACTCGCCAAGCAAGAAAAACAATCCACATATTCCCCAAAATGTCAAACTATTCCGTTAAATAGCTTTTTTTTTTCTAATTTCACAACCTAGTGATACCTGAATTTTGCATTTTCCACATCGCGACGCACCTTTGAAGCTTTTTTTTTAGCTCGTTGTCGCCATTTTTCATTGTTCTGCACATGCAAACTTGCACAATCGTTTCACCTCTACGAAATATTGGAGTGAATTCTGACCTTTTTAAACATCCTCAAGTTAAAATATCTCTGAATGTTTACAGTAAAACATCAGAAATCAGATTTTTTAGCGGCTTTGTGTTGAATTGCGACACACAAACACAACACAGCATCGCTATACTTTATGTTGCCACGGTGACACACATCTGTCTTTGCCTTTCCCTCCGTTGGTTCCCATAGCAACAGAGCAGTATTGTAGGGGTTGCCATATCAGATTTGTATTGTTTTGTTGTTGTTTATTCAGATGACAGTATTGTGATTTTAATGTTTACCCTCAGAAACACAAAAAATGATGAAATGATTATTGATCTACGCAACTTTTTATACAACAAGCAATAGAGTTATTATTATTATGGATAATATTATTAACCTGCTCGGATCCCATTGGCTCCTCGGCGTGTCAGTATTGGAGGTGAAGAGCTCCGATTGGTGGACGAGTCAAGACCGTTGGCGTTTTTTTAAACAAACTGGATTGGTTTTTTGGCAGCGTTTTAATCAGACTCTGGTGTTCAGGGTCGGAGTTTTCTTCAGTTTGGCAGCTGGTGGTCGAGACTCGTCATAGTCGGAGGGAAGATTTTAGTTCATAACAAAAACCAGAACCGGAGCAGAATCATGTTTCGCTTCACACAAACTAAAATCTATCAGCCTGTTACCACGTTTTTGTTCCATCTGCAGCCGATTTGATCAACATTTGACTCGAGTCGCTGCAGTTCGAGGAATTTTCTTTTAACATTTTACCATTTTTAACTGAACGCACGTTGCTCTGAATAGTGGCTCTGCTCCGGTCTGGTTGGTTTAAAAATAAAATAAAATAAAGCTCTGTATGATCTGTAGTTAATCTAATGAATGGTAACGGTTGGTGAGAATTAATACGGGACGGACGGATTAACAGCCGAGCCAAATATAACCGGACTGCACTTGGTGTCAGCGTGCATGACTCGATGGATGAGTGAAAATAAAGCATGAATGGAGCAATTTTATGGCCAGATGGAAACACGAAGGGATAAAAAAGGAGTGAATGAATGAGTGAATGACCTGTACAGAATGTTAGCGTAGCGCTGCTAGCAGAACTTTGTCCCGAGGTTTTAATGGTGGAGATTTTGGTGAAGCGGTGAATCTGACTGGTCCTGATGATTAAACGCTCTGAGACAGATTCCAGTTGACTGGCCTCGTTACTCATCTTCACAAACTTTCTTTTAGTAAATCTGAACCTTTATTGTACAAAAAAATATTGAATTTCACTCCTGTGGTCAAGTTTTTGCACCAGATGACTTCGTCTGATAGAAAAGTTGCTGCTTGCAGTCACAAATCTTATCACCAGCTGCAGTTTTTTTTTTTAGCTAAATGAGCACTTTTAGGGGGTTTTAATGTACCAGGACTGTGTGTCTGTGACTTAATAAGCAGTAATTCTGCCCCTTAGTGGCCAAAACAGATTAATTTATTTCCACACAACCAAATCATTCCTGATCACAACTTTTCCCTAGAAGGACCAGAAAAGCTGCTAATAACTGCAGCAGAGCCTGACTGCAACAATATTCTGTCTTAAAACCTCTCTAGAGGATGGAATTCTACCTCCTTTTGCTAAGTTAGGGATCAATAGGACGGAATTGAATCTGAATCTGTGTTAAATTCCCTTTTTAAATCATAAATGTCTTAATAAATGCACATAATCTGGCTAAAATCTAAATAAAATGGCAGCTGCTACGTAGGATAAATCCCACTTTTAGGAAAAGTCATTTTCTGAATATTTTATGTGTAAAACATCTTAAAAACCCTCAAGATGCTGCAATTTTAGTGCATCTCATCAAGTTTGGGGCTCAGTAGTGTTAAATCATTCATTTTTAATAATTTGAGGTGTCAAAAGGCATGAATATCTTAAATCCAATGTTAAACAGTAAATAAAACAGCAAAGCGAGACAAATTCCACGTTTTCTGAATGTTTTGTGTATAAAGCAATTTAGCAACCCTCAAGATTCTGCAGTTTTAGTGCATTTTACTGCATGTAGGGATCAGCAGCATGAAATTGAATCTAAATCTGTGCTATAAATTTCTTAATAAATGCACATTATCTGGTTAAATACTATATATAAAATAGCAGCTGTCAGACAGGAAAAAATCCGCTTCTAGTTTCTGAATACTTTGTGAATAAAACATCTTTAAAACCCTCAACAGGCTGCAGTTTTAGTGCCTCTCACTACATTTAGGGATCAGTAGCATTAAAGTTAATGTAAATCTGTTTTTTTTCTTAATTTTTAATTTGTGATATCAAAAGCCAGAAATATCCTTGAAATACACATACATATTAAGTAGAGTAGGAAAAGCAGATGTTAAATAGGAAGAAGTCAATGTTTTCTGAATGTTTTGTGTATAAACATCTTTAAAAACCTCTACAGGCTGCAGTTTTACTGCATTTTAGGGACCAGTAACATTAAAACGAATCCGAACCTGTGTCAAATCTATAATTTTTCTTCTTTTTGCATTAAATTTTTAGTCATTTGTGCTGTCAAAAGTCACAAATATCCTAATAAATGTGCATAAATAAGTCGAACAAGCAGATGCTACACAGGAAAAATTCCACATTTTCTGAATATTTTGTGTATAAAATGTCTTTAAAACCTCTACAGGCTGCAGTTTTATTGCATTTTACGGATCAGTAGCATTAAAACGAATCCGAATCTGTGTCGAATTATTTTTTTTCTAAATTTTTGCATTCAATTTTGGGCCATTTGAAGTGTAAAAAGTCATAAATATCCTAATAAATGCATATAAATATTAAGTAAAGCAGGAAAAGCAGATGCCACAGAGGAAAATTCGACTTTTATTAAATTTCTGACTTTAAACCGACTGATTTCACACAGATTTTCACACACACTTTAACTGAACACACACTTGAACACACCACAGACTGCTGACTGAAACTCTCCTGCAGCCTGTGTGTTGGTCTCAGGTATGTATGTGTTGTCTGCAGCATCATTCCTTCTTCTTCTTGTGTTTTAATGCTGCAGGGCGTTTGTCTGACCGGTTGTGTGTCTGTTTGTGTTGACGTTTGTGTTTCAGGGTGCGCCGACCTCCACCTGCTGGACATGCTCAGTCCGATGGAGAGGAAGCGGCAGGGCTACATCCACGAGCTCATCGTCACCGAGGAGAACTACGTCAACGACCTGCAGCTCGTCACCGAGGTGAAAGCAGCAGCCGCTTCATGGACCGTAACTCGTGGTTTATGTTTGATTTATTTAATGCAGATTTCCCCACATAAAAAACAGAGTTTAACTGTTTTAACCCTCTAAACTAGGAGCAGTTTTGGGTCGTTTTTTGCAGTTTGATGGTCAAAAATCAGACAAAAAGATAAAAGCAAAAGTATAGAAAAATGGAAAAAACCTTGAATCAACATTTTAAGTCTCCACCGCTGTCAGTAACAGTGGAAAATAAATACACAACACTGATATTTAACTAGTTACCTTTTTTTGCAAATTTAATTACACATTTTTCTACTCTCTGTTCTCTCTAAATGTGACATACACTTCAAACCTAAAAGTCCCTGAATTTTAATAATGTGACCGTTGGTCTCAGCTCAGTCACTCATAGCTTGTTGGTTTGGTTGAAGAGTGCAGAATTTTTGAGTTTTTCAAATAGATAGATAGATAGATGAATAGCCTTTTCACTGTCATTCAAAAAAAAAAATTCCATACCACGTGGCTCACAAATGCTACATACGCAAAGAATATTTAAAAAGGGATAGAAAAAAAATTACCGCAAGAATAGTTTAATAGAGTATGTCCATTTAACATAGATGTACCCACAAACAAAATGACCTTGCGCTGAGCACAGGCGTGTGTTATTCATATGTACGTTATGTACGGATATCGAATCGTGTAACTTAATTTTGTACCGGCTGGTGGGAATTGATGGGACTCAGAAACATCCCCACAATTTAATCAGTTGTTCCTTGTATCATTTCTGATGGAGAAGTCTCTTTAAGTCCACAGCAGTGGATTTGTAGTAGGATCGCAATCATGTGATCGTCAGCAGGCAGCTGATGTAGTGTTCACTTGTTGTCATGGTTACAGTGACGCTGTGCTGCTATCTGGCAACGATACAGAAATCCTTAACAAATTCATGTATCCAGACTGTAAGCCACATCACTGCCAAGATCTAATCATTTGTTCGTTGCGTCATTTCTGACCTTCCCTGAAAATTTCAACCAAATCTATTAGTCCCTTCTTGAGTAATGTTGTAAACAGACAAACCAACGCCGATCGTCACGTAACTTCTTGACAGATTCATAGCATCTGTTTGAACACCCAACAGAACTTTCTCATAATGACTTTCCTTCGTGTCTTTGTGTTTAGATCTTCCACAAGCCTCTGCTGGAGTGTGAGCTGCTGACGGAGAAGGAAGTGGCCATGATCTTCGTCAACTGGAAGGAGCTCATCATGTGCAACATCAAACTCCTCAAGTAAAGACGCCGAACACACGCAGCACCTCGCAAACCACAAACCAAAGCTGCGAGAATACGAAGAACTCAAACTCATTCAGCTGCTGTGTGGTCAACTGTTTTGCTTCAAGCAGAGAGAGTCTTCTTCCTGAAGGGGGCGTGGCCAGCAGCAGCAGCTCAGCTACATAGAAAGCTGCAGACGCTAAAACAGCCTGTTTAAAGCAGAACTGGAAGTTATACAGTCATGAAGAAATGAAACATTCTAGTTAAAGTCTGACATTTCGGGGAGAAATTCACCCTCAAGACGCAGTTAGCTTAGCTTAGCATCAAGTCTGGAAGTATTTAATGTATTTAAATGGGCTGCAGCTAGCTTGGTTAGCATACAGATATGAGAGTGGTCTTGATCTTCTCACTCACTTGGTAAGAAAATAAATACATGTATTCCCAAAATGTCTAACTACTCCTATAAATAGCTCCATTTTTTTTGTGTAATTTCACAAACTAATGACATCTGAACCTTGAATTTTCCACGTTCCAACAGAATTTTGAAGGTCATTGTCACTGTACTTCATTGAACTGCACATGCAATCATTCACCCCTACAAAATACAACATATTGCACTAAATTCGGACATTTTTAAACCAAAGCCTCTCCACTGAGGGTTTGTGGTGTTTTGAGATTTAAAATTGAACATTGATACATTCCGGAAACATGTGAGACATCAGATAATTTGATGAGAAGTGTAACAATATGGGACCTTTATAGAAATCACACCAAGGTGTGTTGTGTATCTTCTACATCTAGAAACTATAAAATATTTATGTTTTTAGACTGTTAAGTGCTTCGGAAGAACCCAACTGGAATTGGTTTTTGGTTCTTGAAGACGTTTCACCTTCATCCAAGCGTCTTCTTCAGTTCCAACTGACTGGTTTGGAGTTCTAGATCTTTATTTTATATACCTTTATAGGAAGTGAAACATCTGTAAGAGCCAAAAAAAATAATGCCTTCTACAGAGAATTTCCAGCGATGTAATGACCAGTTTTGTTTCCCTGCAGAGCTCTGAGGGTGAGGAAGAAGATGTCGGGTGATCGGATGCCTGTGAAGATGATCGGCGACATTCTGACCAACCAGCTTCCTCACATGCAGCCGTACATCAGGTTCTGTCCGCCGTCTGTCCGACCACACATTTAAATATTACTACAGATTTCATCTTCTTTAGCTCTGTGATTTATTTCTGTGTTCAGGTTCTGTTCGTGTCAACTGAACGGAGCGACGCTGATCCAACAGAAAACCGACGACAACCCCGAGATCAAAGATTTCCTCAAGGTAGAAAACCGTCCTGACAGTGAATCTGATATTGTATTTGTGTATTTTTAGCTGTTATTTCTCTTGTTTTTTCCATGAAAAAGTACTTTGAGCTGAACTTTTTTGTATGGAATTAACTTTTGTCTGTCTTTTTACAACTAATTTCACAGCGATTACCCAAGCAGTCATGGTTAATCTTTCCAAAGTAGTCATCATTACTGTATTATAATGGAATAGAATGGTGCAAACCGGTGTAATAGTCAAATATGCAGCTTTAAGTCAAACTTTTATAGCTGAGAGTTAGATTTTTTGCTGTTCCGAATGCAGAAACACACAAATTTTTTTTAAAAATGTCAAAAATTCAGTCAAACAGGTTGTACTTTTCACTATAACGTTTAGTAAAAATATGTGAAAATAAAAATTAAAAGTATAGCAAGTATTAAATGAACATGTTTTCTGTGTTGTAGAGGTTAGCCATGGATCCCAGGTGTAAGGGGATGCCTCTGTCCAGTTTCCTGCTCAAACCCATGCAGAGAGTCACCCGATACCCTCTGATCATCAAAAATGTTCGTACTATTACACAAACATCACCTGAACTGTCAGACGTTGGTCTACTTCCTGTCTGTTTTTCTGATCGATCTGTCTGCTTCAGATCTTAGAAAACACTCCAGAGTCTCATCCAGATCACAGTCATCTGAAAGCTGCTCTGGAGAAAGCTGAGGAACTCTGCTCACAGGTAACAATAAAAACACATAGCAATACATGAAGACACACGAAAATACACAAAAACACATGAAAATACATAAAAACACACAAAAACACAACTCCCGAAAACACATGAAAAATAGACGAAAGTAGATGAAAACACGAAAACACACGAAAGCTCATGTAAATACTTAAAAATGCATGAAAATACACAAAAACACACGAAAACACATAGAAAAACACAAAAACACATGAAAACACACAAAAACTCACAAAAATCAAGAAAACTCACGGAAACACAAAAAATGCACAGACACATAGACAAACACAAAACACTAAAACACATGAAAACACACGACAACATATAAAACGTCCCGTAAAAACAGGTTTTTATTTATTGTGTGATTGTGTGTTTTCAGGTGAACGAAGGCGTCCGAGAGAAAGAAAACTCTGATCGACTGGAGTGGATTCAGGCTCATGTTCAGTGTGAAGGACTGTCAGAGGTAAAACTGGAGAAAATACACAAAGAAACAAACTTTTAAACCTAAAAAACACGTTAAAATGACATCTGTTTGGTTGTCTGGGTGGTTAAATGATGATAATGTTTTAACTTAAATCTGACTGGAAAAGCAACAATTTGACGCCATGATTTGCTTCTTCATGTCCGACTGATCCCATCTGCAGCATAAATAAGATCTCTAATGATCTCGAGCTAAAAATATAAAGCAATCTTTCATTTTCCGTCCTGCAGCAACTGGTGTTTAACTCGGTCACCAACTGTTTGGGTCCCAGGAAGTTCCTCCACAGCGGGAAACTGTTCAAAGCTAAAAGCAGCAAAGAGCTCTACGGATTCCTGTTCAATGACTTCCTGCTGCTGACTCAGGTTAGTTACAGATGTGTTGTTGTTGTTGTTGTTATAAAGCCTCGGTTAAAGCCAATCCGTGGTTTCTGCATCTCCAAGGGTTTAACCAGAGTAGGTGAGATTTAGCTAATGGTTTTAGTTCAACTTCATGCTTTCTGCAGCTGAAATATTTCCATTAAATCGACTCTTTTTGCAGCTACATCTTTCTTTCCGGTGCTGCTCTAATGTTCTTTGCTCATTTTCTTTCTTTTAAATAAAGTTTTAAAACTCTTAGTGCGACTCTTTGAACCCTTAAATATGAGTAAGATATGTTTTCTTGTAGATTCGTTGTGGAAAAACAGAACTGTGTCAGTTGACTGATGTGTTTGAGTTCATTTGTCTGTGATGGGACTGTTGTGTATTTATATTTTATACCAGATTTAATCAAAGCTTCTGGTTGTTCTGACTGATTCTACCTGATTTACCTGATTATGTCTGTGTTTATATATGAGTTTTATCTGAATAAATGTCTCTTCCTGTCTCAGGTGACCAAACCTTTGGGCTCATCAGGTTCAGATAAAGTCTTCTCCTCTAAAACACACCTGCAGTATCGTATGTACAAGACGGTAAGAAGGCGCTATAATCAAAATACTGATGCAGGATTGGTTGATTTTTTTGCTTTTTTATCTTATCTGTGCCAGAAAACATGTCGAGTTTTCATGCTGATAAAAAACCTGCAATTTTTCTTTAACCCTCTAAACTGTGCAGTTTCTGGGTGTTTTTTTTCTCACCTGTTTCATTTTTACTAATTTTCACAGCAAATATAAAGTTTTGCACCTTTAAGGAAACAGCCCAACCATAAAGAAGGAGAGAGAACTAAAAAATGTCATCTGTGCCGACAAAAGAAGACTAGTTTTATAAGATAAATAGCAAACTGTGCACATGGTGCTGACATTTCTTATTACAGAGAGACTGTATTTTGAAACAAGATTCAGAAGTGACTAAAATTTATGGTAAAAGTTGAATATTTGCCTCATTGTGAGCTATAATAATCATATTTGGCTCAAATGATGCAGCTAGAATGCCGTAAATCATGAAAAAAAGTTGAGTTTTTTGGCTGTTTTATTTGGAAAAAGTGAAAAACCTGGACTAAACATGGTGTTCTAATGCTGGAAGGAAAATAGTAGCTCTGCACACTTTAGATATTTAGCTACTGACTGTATTTCATCCAAATATTTCCAGAATTTTTCCACATGACATGAGTCACTGATGGCTTCTCAGCTGCATAAAGGAGTGCAGAATTTTTGGATTTTTGCAGAATCTTGATAGAGACCACTGTTTATTTTTGGATTTTTTTTTAATGTAACATGTAGAATAAAGGGATTTTGACAAAATACCTTGATTTTTAAGATGGGGGTTTGGCTCCATTTCCTGAAGATGATGAGTAGTTCATGAAAAATCAGGCACTTCAAAATCCATCCATGTCTTTTCAGTTTTTAGATTTTGTGGCTGATTAATGGTGTCATTTTGGTGTTATTCTAAAGAAAAAAAAATGATTTACTGTTTACTTTAGTGTTAAAAAACATCTTTCAACATCTTTCATTTGATGTTTTGACACCTGATGTTGGTGAATCACTGTGTTTAATAAGAAAAACTGTTTAGTTTGAACAGATTTGAGCTGCAGTAGTGGTAGTAGCAGTACGTGTTCGACTCCTAATAACTGAGGTTTGTTGTCTCTTCCAGCCGATCTTCCTGAATGAAGTGTTAGTGAAGCTGCCGACGGACCCGTCAGGAGACGAACCTTTGTTCCACATTTCTCATATAGACAGAGTTTATACACTCAGAGCTGAGAGCATCAATGAAAGGTAACAAACACCTCAAACATGGATGGATTGTAGATATTATTACCAATTTTGTTTTGTGGTTTTGGCCCTTATTATTCAAAGTTCACCAGTCATAAATCAATCCTATGAATTAGAAGAGCCTTAAAGTTTCAAATGTCCAAGTTAGAGGAAACTCTCACCTTTAGGGCTCCTGATCATCTAGTCTGAGAGGAATTCACAAAGTTTTTTGAGACTTTAGTGCAAATAAAAAGTATTTTTTCTGGACATTTTCACCCTTTTTTGCTTTTTAACATTGAATATTGGTCAATTTAATTTGGCTTTTTTGGCAAGAATTTACCAAAAAAAGACTCCTTCGTGTCAAAGTGAAAACAGATTTCTACAAAGTAAGAACAGTTAATGGTTCAGTTACAGCTTTAAGCTTGTGTAGATTGGTCCGCACATCTGGATACCGCATTGTAGAAATTTGTTTTCACTTTGACATGAAAGAATCTTTTTTGTAAATTCTTGTCCAAAACGGCCAAATTAAATTGACCAATATTTAATGTTATGTGAAACTGCTGAGGTTAGTGACTGGTCTAATGGGGCTTCTTGTGTAGCATCTTGGGCTGGTAGCCTGGCTTCTTGATTGGATAGTGGACCATCTGAGGTCACTGGAGCCGGTACTTGGGCCCCTGATGTTGGTGGGGGACCTTGTTTTGCTGGGGGATCTTTGGCAACTTGGGTTGGTGGGGGACCTTGTTTTGCTAGGGGACCTTAGGTTGCTGGAGGACCTTGGGCAACTTGGGTTGGTGGGGGACCTTTGACAACTTGGGTTGCTGGGGGACCTTTGACAACTTGGGTTGCTGGGGGACCTTTTACAACTTGGGTTGGTGGGGGACCTTTGGCAACTTGGGTTGCTGGGGGACCTTTGACAACTTGGGTTGGTGGGGGACTCTGGGCAGCTTGAGTTGGTGGGGGACCTGGGGGAGCTGAGATTGCTGGGGGATCATAAGCACCTGAGGTTGCTGGCGGATCTTGGGCCACTGGGGGAACTGTGGCTCCTGGGTGACCTGGGGAGGCAAAGCAATAAAAGGGGAAAACTTCTACAGGTAGTAGAATACTTTTTTACAGATGCTGTAGTTGTTGAGTTTCCTCAAGTTCTTTAGAAAACTTAAATGATCATAAGCTTTCAAAAGAATACTGTAAAGATTTAGTCAAGATGATGTTTTACTCTCTAATACATCAATAAATCAGAGACACGGTTTACTTACAGAAAATCTCAAATCCAAGGTTTGATCAAAAAATTGTGTCCACTTTTGTAAACAGCTCTCTCTACATTACGACCTTTTAGTCCGAACAGTTTGATGTTTTGCATTAAATTGTCTCGTTGCCTTTTCTTGCAGGACGGCTTGGGTTCAGAAAATTAAAGCAGCTTCAGAGCTCTTCATTGAGACGGAAAAGAAGAAGAGGGAGAAGGCTTATTTAGGTATCTGTCCTCTGTTTTACTGACACAGATCATAAAAGTGTAAAATAACGGCTACTTTTGCCCTTTTTAGACGCACACAATCGTTAAATAACAAAAGACTAAATCTTAACTAACAGCAGCTCAGCAAAGTGTCCAAATAACACTTTATTTATGATTTACTTCCATGTGATGATAATCTATCTATGACTTTACAAACTTTAAAACAAGCTTCTGTTAGATCCTGGTCCTTCCTGTCTCCATGCCGGTTGAAACATCAAACATGAAACATTTTCCCTAAACCACCTTAACTGCCACGTTGAAAGTGAAACGTTACTCGATCTGACTTTGTACACATTCAGAGGTGAAGCCGATGTGTTCAGATGCCATTAAATTACCAGAACAGAGTCTAAAATTTGTTTCTCTGCGTTTCAGTTCGTTCTCAGAGGGCTACAGGTATCGGGAGGCTGATGGTCAACATTGTGGAAGGAATCGAGCTCAAACCCTGTCGTTCCCATGGTACGGACAGTCCTTATATCAAACTCTAGTTTATTTAATCGTGTGTAGTCATTTTCTACACTGAAAACATTCAGAGTTACATTTCAGAGTTTTGATTTTAAACTAAAAACTGCTTATTTCTGTGTGTTTCCAGGTAAAAGTAACCCGTACTGTGAGGTGACCATGGGTTCCCAGTGCCATATCACAAAAACACTACAGGCAAGTAAATCACAGCTACTGCATTTATATCTAGAATTACTGATTATTATTACAAGAACTTTAAAAAAAAAAAAACATCTATTTTTTGTGGTTTATTATTGTCATTTTTCCTTTTTTGTCCACAATAATATTATACAATAATACATGGTGATGCATTTGGCAGTATTTTTCTATTTTGGCAGCCCATGTGCATTTCTGTAATATTTGATGTCTTTTCTGATGTTTTCTTGTCTTTGTATAAAGTTTTATCATTTTCTCTAATGATTTATTGACTTTTTGTGTTATACCTTGTTGCTCTATTTTGGACAGTTGTTGTATAAACAAACTAATAATAAATAGTAGTAGCTTTGTTGTTATTCTTATTATGAAAGGTGTTGAATGCAAGTTATCAAGAATATTTAATTCATTTTACAGTAAGAACTAATAAATACCTCCTGATTTGCCGTCCAATTCAACCATTAATTGAAATTTTTTAAACCTCGTAAAGGCCACATATAGAAAAGATCATTTTTTGTTGTTTGCAGGAGCACAATTTTAATGTTTTCAGTTTTTATGGACAGGAAAATTCTTTAATATTACAACTTTGGGAGCACAATTTCTGCATGTATCCTCAGAATGTCAACAACAATAAGGGTTCATATGCAAACAAACAAACAAAGCCTATGATCCATAATTGGAAATAATTCATTAGTTCATTAAATTCAAAACAAATACATGTCCTACATAGTCTAATAATCACCTAAACATATTTTAAAACACAGACATAAGTTTGAAGTGAAGATTTTTGGAGGGAATTTTTGGTGTTTTTTTTATGTTGTTGTTCTTATCAATGAGCTTGATGACTCTGTTTAGTGAGCATCAACATCTGTGTTGCAGCATGAGGTTTTCATCATTTCTAGCTTCAGTCTGTGTCTGATATCTTCTGTTTTCTGTCTTTTCAGGACACATTGAATCCCAAGTGGAACTCCAACTGTCAGTTTTTTATTAAGGACCTGGAACAGGACGTCCTCTGTGTCACTGTGTTTGAACGAGATCAGTTCTCACCCGACGGTCGGTGGTTGAAATGGCTTCATTTTCCATTTTCTCTCTACAAATACTCTCCCATCTTCTCATTTCTCAGTCTGTACGTCCTCGTCTTAGTCCTAGCAGAGATGCGAGCAGCAGCAGACGTTTATCAAAACAAGACATCGTTGTTTATGAGTTGTTTTAAATCGATGTCAGTTAATTAAGACCCAAATAGAATAGAATAGAATAGAATAGAATAGAATAGAATAGAATAGAAATCCTTTATTGATCCCAGAGGGGAAATTTGGTTGATACAGCAGAAAGAGTACAGCTCCCACCACAATAAATCCAGATAAATAAACAATAAGAAAAATAGAAAATGCAAAATGTCGTATGTACAAGAGTGTATTTATGTTTATAACGTCCCACTGCATTTTCAGATCTTTATCACATGAACATAGTTCATGACAACTTACAGTATATATTTACTTTAAAGGCTTTATTGTGTTTTGCGTTTAAAGAATGAACAAAAAGCTGTTAAGATATAAACATGGTTACTTCTTTTTAACCCCCAAAATACAGACAAACTGCTGAAAAGGGGCTCAATCTGGGACGTTTAAATTGAATTTACAAGACGGCAGAATGTGACGAGAACGTACGGATGTTGCACGTTGCTATTTTTAGTTAGCATACATTTGTGGTGACGGTTAAAGCCCCAACGGCATTTTAATACAGACAAACTCTGAATAAAGCAGTTTCATCAACTGTTTTGCACTGAGTTGTCAATCAGAGACGCAAAGAGAGTCTTCTTCCTGAAGGGGGCGGGGCCAACAGGAGCTCAGCCTCATTTCAAGCTACAGATCAGAACTAAAACCAGAAGTTATACAGTCATGGTGAAATGAACCATCTTTGTGGTGTTTTGAGCTGAAAAACTGAAAAACACTTTCTGGAAACATGTAAAACTTTGATTAATCTGCTGAAAAATAGCTCAGTATGGGATGTTTAAATTGAATTTACATCACAGCAGAATGTGACAAGAATGTACAGATGTCATACGTTCCTATTTTTAACTGTGGTGAAGTATAAAAGAGGCATGACGCAAAATATACAAATAAAAAATGACATATACCATGATTAAGTGATATATATCTATAATAAATACACATATTAATCAGTGCTTTTCCCAGGATGGTTTTTATTTTTAACTTCCTTCTCTCCCCTCTAGACTTCCTGGGCAGGACGGAGATCCGATTGGCCGAAATAAAGAAGGACCAGGGCTCTAAAGGACCAATCACAAAGCGGCTGCTGCTCCATGAGGTTCCCACTGGAGAGATCGTCGTCCGGCTGGACCTGCAGCTGTTTGAAGAACCGTAGAACCCGAGCCGACTGGACCGGACTGGAACTAAGAGATGTGACAGTTGGCTGGATTAGACTGGACTGGGAGGACAGACTGGTCTGGATTCTCTCATTTATCAGTTTATTTATGGCAGCAGAGTCGACTAAGGAAGAGTTTATGTCTTTTGAAGTTAAAACAACAAAAAAAGAGAACATTTATCAGATCAGAAACAGGCAGCTGGTGTCTCGAGGCAATAAAAACCTCCTTAGTGTCCATATTTATGGAAATCAATCAGAGCCTCCTATTAATTTTTTTGTTTACAATAGCTTTTGTACGTTTAAAGGAAGACGTGCAAAATTCATACGATGAATATTTTCATAGAGGTGAGTTGATATTTCACATTACTGTAGCATTTATTAAAAATCATTAGACACGGAAGGGATCACGACTGGAATCGTCCTAATTTTAAAATACATATCAGTTTTCTGAGATAAATATCCTGTAAATCTAAATCCAGAACAGCATCTGAAGGTTCTCTTAACCCTCTGAACTCCAAGAAGTTTCTTTTTTTTTTTTTTTTAATCCTGTTGCATTTTTCTTCACTTTGGTTCATTTTTCAATGCAACCTAAAGGCCTGCAGCTCTACAGAAACAGAACATCCATGACGGAAGAGAGAGAACTCAATCCTAAAAAAAAAGAAATAACGAAAATATCATTTATTTGATTTTCTGTTATACAATTTTTAAAAAATGGAATCAATCTGTCCAACATTTTTCCATATATCTACAAGTGTTAGCAATAATGGAAAAAATGGTAAATCTACATGCTATAGATTTTCGATTTGTTTCCATACTTGTCTGCTCTGTGTAAACACAGCCTGCAGTTCAGCTGAAAACTCTGTGAATTTTTATTAGGTGACTCTTGATTACAGCTGAGTCACTAATAGCTTCCTGATCGCAGTGAGAAGCGCAGAATTTTTTGTTTTTTGTAGAATCTGATTAGATCAAGCGGTTTATTTTTGGCGATTTTTTAAATAAGACCCGTAGAATAAAGTTAAGTTTTCACAGATGAGCAGTTCAAGGACTGTCGGAAAGCTGAAAATCAACCCTTCTTTGTGTTTTTAGAGCTTCTGTCTGATAAAATCAACACGTCTCTTAAACCCGCCGGCGGGTTTTGGGGTTCAGAGGGTTAAACTCGCATCATGAACGTCTTAAACACAACACAAAGTCTTAAATTCAGACTTTCTGGTCTTAAAAATGTTGCTGTTTCGTGGTTTCGTAGTGAGAAATGGTACCAGAGCAGTCATGATGAGAATCCAGGACCAGTTTCTCCTCCCGTCCGGTCCAGCTTCCTCAGTACTGAGTCCAGTCTCGGTCTTTACTGTTTCCTCTCCGGTGACAATCCCAGAACTCCTTCTTTATCCGAGCAAACCCAAACCTGTGTGAGTGTGAAGCTGCTGTGAATGACGGTACGAGTGTTGAGATGGACGGCTAACGAATTCACGGTTCAGTCTAGGTTTTATTTTATTTTTTAAGTCTTACGGTCGACTCCTTGGACTCTCAGCTCTGAGGTTCTGCTTGTGAACGTCTGTTTTCATCGAACACTCGCCTCACTATCTCAGAAAAGTGCTAATATGTACAGGTTTAATGAGAAATGCTAACGATGCTAACGAGCTGAAATAATAGAGATTTTACCGCAGAGTGTTTTGGTGAACGACAGACGAGTTTCTTCCACATGCAGCTGGAGTAATAATGCTGGTGATAATGATTTAAACTGAGGTACTGTAAAGAAGAATGTCTTAACTTTTCTTATTCTGTTGATTCCACATCTGGACTCGGATGTCGAACGAAGTCGAGGCTCGACGCTGGATTTGGGCCTCGAACAGACTCAGCGCTGCTTCGACGTACTTTGTAGGAACGGTGTTTTTAGAACATTTCTGCTCTTTAACCCACGAGGAGGCTCCGATTAGAAGTAACTTTACCGTCATCGGCACTCCCAGCACTTTGAAACAGACACTGAAGCCGAGAAGGAAGCGACTAAAGTGACTCGGCGGCCATTTTGAAAATCGAAGTAGGAAAGTTTACCTGGAAGACGAAGCAGACGGCTAAAGAACAGGGATGTGGGGTTTTTTGTTTTGTTTTTCTTACCATAAACATGAAAACGCCAGAAACGGGAACGAGTTTGTCCATCTGGAGTGAATACTTGACTCAACTCCCTAAACTTTAAGGATCATTTTAGGGTTAAATAATCCAATGATTTGAGTTAAATTGACTCCTTGAGGGACTATAGCAGGTTACTCAAGGAACTCCTCAGAAAAGTTCTCCAAAGAACCATTTTATGGGCTTTGGGCTTCCATTTTGACCTCTTTATTGTCATTATTATCAATATTATGACATTTTTACCCCCAAACTTAAGAAAAAAATTATCATACATGTTCCTAAATAAAATAGAGAAACTTTTTTTTTTTTTTAACATTTAAGCTCTTCAGGACTTTGGCATTAGTGTCAGACAGTATCCTGATTTAAAATACAAAACCAGCCCCTTCAACTTGCATTTAGTAGGTAACGCTGCCAATATTGTTCCAAAGAGTTCTTTAATTTAATGCCCAACAAACTATGACTTCAAATATTTCCTCAGTATTTGACTACAATTCAGCATCTTAATACTTTCAGTTTTGTTGTTGCTTTGTCATAAAATTAACCATTTTATTATAGATATATGTTGAAATTTTGGAATATACACAGTTATGACAATGTTTTAAAGCTTAAAAACAATAATGATGAAGTTAAATGCAGGTGTAAAGTCTCAGTAGTACAAGATCAAACAGATGAATCCACATTTACCCAGTTCAGAAAAATAAAGGTAGCAGCTAATTTGCATCACGTCGGTGGGCAAAACGCAACCACAGAACAAAAAGTGCAAACTGTAGATGTAATGTTTAGGGTAAACTACAGAAAATGAACAGTTTGCATTAACTTCTTTTAGTTATGACAACTTCTAATTTAATTATGTTCAACCAACAAACTATATTGAGTTGTAGGAATTAGCCTTAAATGACTAATTACTTGACTATGAAACATTCTATCTAAAGGTTTTATTGCTCAGATCTGTAATTTTAGTTATAATTGGTTCCGTGTTGGAGGCATAGCTTCGAGTTATTTAAAAGCAGCTTCAGTCTTCCAGGTAAACTCCACCCACCTGACATTTCAAAATGGCCGCCGCAGTATTCAGAGAGCATTTCGGTTCCTTCGGAGAGCTTGTAGTTAGCTAGTTAGCTTTGGCCAGTTAGTAAAACTCTAGTTAGCGTTTTAATTTAACGCACGGTTCCAGTAACGTACTGAATTACCTTAGACAACAGTTACCTTAGCGACCAGCCACTGTCCAATCAGACGTCAGCGAGGCGCCAGCAGTGAACGAATGGTTGTGTTTCTGTAGACTGATGACGAAGGTGTGTTACCTCCCTCCTCCTCCTCCTCCTCCTCCTCCTCCTCCTGAAACTAGCGATGAGTCTGAAGCCGTTCTTACTGTTACCTTCCAGGTTGTGTATAATACTGCTGTTATCTGAGAGTTAATATATGAGGCGACCGACAGCCTGCTGTTAATTATCACTGTAGAACATGATGTACGTTGTTGTCTTTCAATGTTCAGAATAAACTTCAGTTGGACCAATAACAAAGCTGCTGCCTGTTTCTTCAGTACGTTTGGTTTTAGCCAAATATATATTCATTATTATTGCAGTAATGTGTTAATTCATATATGTGCATCAACTCAGGAGGTGGAAGTTTATCTGAACTCCAACTATACTGCTGAAAATTACCAGTTTTAACAGAACAGATGAGACACTTGACCTTCTTGGGGTTAATGAGATCAAAGTGTTCCCATGCATAAGAGTGTGCTGTTTTGGGTGCTGGCTGCTCCTCCATATCCCTCCCTCACTACTTCACTCACTCCTCACAAACACACCTTGCACTCTCACAACTCACTCTTTCAACCACTCAGACAACTCTCTCTATGTACCTATCTATAACCCATTCTACTATGTGTCTAGTGTGTTTCTATGAATGAATGTGTGTTGAGTATGTGTGAATCTATGTGTATGTATCTATCGAAACACTGTCTTGGAACACTTTCACTTCTAAAGCTCGGCACTGTGTCGAGTAAACTGACATCACTAATAGTAACCCATCCTTTTGGAATATTTTGCCATAAAATTACAAATTGTTTACTATTTTTATTAGTATTTAAATCATATGTAAAGCATTATCTTTCTATCTATCTGTCTGTCTGTCTGTCTAGTGACTTATGAAGAGTTTTTTAAAAAGTATGTTTTTAAGCTTTACTTAAAACATAATTTTACAGATTTGTCCTATTTGTTAAATTACAGATGATGTCTAGTAAAATCACAGATAAATATTGACATGTTAGCTGTAAAAATGAAAAAAGAAAAAAAAAGACGCCAACAGGCCAAAACTGTCAATAATGTCAAGTCCAGTATTTAAAGGGTATTTAAATCAGGAAAAAAAACTATTATTTCCAAATATTTATTTGTAGCTATTTTTATATTTATCGTCATTATCACTGTTTTTATTACAGTTTTTGAACACTAAAGTATTCCCTTTTTTGAACATTTTTTCATGGCTTTTTTTTTTTTACATTGTAGTTTTTATCTTATTCTTTTCTTTTCTTTTCCTTTATATTATTGTTGCTCCTATCACACATCTACAAACTTTGTCTTCTCCTGTCTCTCAGTGTCTTTAACTGCCACAAGAAGAGCAAGGAAAGGTGAATTTCTAACAGCAGGTTTAACAGATTTTTCAGATTTGACAGCAGACTTTTTTAAACAGGCTCAGATTTCAGTGAAATGCGAATCCTGCAGAGACACATGGCTTTAAACAGCCAGCCTTTAAACAGCTCTGAGAATATTGGGGGGCGGTGTCCATAAACAGGCTGCAACCAGAATCAACAATTATCCAGAGGAAGCCTGGAGTCCTGCTGTCAAAGTAAAATAGAACTGAGTTTTAAGTTCACTGAGTTCACTTTGAATGATATTTTTTTTAACTATATCTGGAAATAATCTAGAAATACAACGATTTATAAACATTTAAAAATACAAAAACATGTAAAACATAGAAGGATGGAACACATAAAATCACTTTGTTGATGTTTTTAAGTGACTGAATCTTTGATTTTATTCCAGTATACAGCAGCTGGTTACAGACTGGACAGTAACACCATGTTAATAATTATTTCTGAGGCATGTGGAGTACAGCTGGTGGACGTAGCATGGGATATCTGGAGAGTACAGAAGTTTCCTTTAAACAAAACCTACAAGTCTTTTCTAAGGTGTGGATGATGGAAAATCTTCGTTTAAACTGGATGTGCTCGAGCTGCAGAGAGTATAAAAAGAGGCGGGGACTTCTAAACATCTGATCTGAGTCAGAATCAGTTTAATTGCCAGGCAGTTTTTTTACCCAGGAGGAATTTGACTTGAGAAATTTACATATTATATGTTATAAACAACTAGAGATGTCCAAGAAGCTTTAAGTTAATGTAATGCATGAATCACCGTCAAACTGTGTAAATTAAACTTGAGTTTTTCAGGGTTAAATCAGCAACCGTAAAGGAATTTTGATCACTGAATGGATTCCTAAAACTTGATGAGACTTTAGAAAGTCGAGCTTTTATTTTGATAATCTCACCGGAAGCACCTCCATCCCGTTGCTAATGTGACATGTTAGCGCGTTTAGAGGATTTAAGCTTCATGCAGTTTAAATGCTACAAAAACAAACAGAAAGAAGAAGCTGCAGCATGTTAGCAGACTGATAGAGAGCAGAGAGAGAAGAAGAAGAAGAAGAGGAGGAGGAAGAAGAAGAAGAAGAAGAGTGTTTCTGCTGCAGCTGCTGGAGGACAAACTCTGTCAGGACATTTAGTTCTTTCTCTGAGCTACTCAACATTCCTCAGTTTCTTCACCAAACACAGAAAGTCAGATTCTCTGCTCAGATTTCTTTATTTTCGACCATCATGGCTTCAGCTCTGCTCAGAGGACGAGCATTAGTCTGTGTCAGAGTGAGTACAGATATTATTATTATTTAACGTGAACATTAATCGGGTTTTCTGCGTTTAAATAACTCTTTTCAGGCTGTTGCCGTAATTAAAAAAACAAACTCTACAGCTGTAAATTAGAACTATTAGTTAAATCGGATTTGACTTAAACAGTCCAATGAATTTATTTCATAATCAGTAATCAATATTGAGTAAAAGCACCAACGCAGCAAAGTAAAAACACCATAAAAATAAAAGTCCTGCATGACAAATCCCACTGAAGTGAAAGTAGAAAGTATGAACTTAAAAATGCAGGTAAAGTATTGTTAATAACAATAGCAATAGTAGCAATATTAATAATCTTTTGTGTGTGTGTGTGTGTGTGTGTGTGTGTGTGTGTGTGTGTGTGTGTGTGTGTGTGTATATATATATTCAACATAATGGGTGTTTTTTTGGTTAAAGAGTGTAGATTTAAAAACTGACATTATTTTGCCTTATATAAATTCATAAAATTAAAATCTAATCTGTATTGTGTCTGTTCAGTGTCTCCACAGAGAGTTGTGTCGAGTCGTCTGGAAGCCTCAGAGCGCTTTGTTCAGCTCCAAACCTTCAGACAGAAAACAGCCTCGCAGGACTCACATCAGTGAGTCAAACACAACAAAGTCATGGTGTATTTATTTTGACTTAAACAGTTTACAAAAAGAGAATCTGATCTGCAACGAAAATCATCCAGACATGAATCGTGCTGCAGATGTTGGAGTTTTGTTGAGTTTTTACCTTAAGTCTTGAATGAAGGAATGAATAACTGCAATTTGTAACACAGAATTTAATTCAGTTCATATGAATTAGATTTACTTAAATATTAAATTTTTTCCAAATGAGCTTTGCAGCAACTTCATTTTAAGTAAAATCAGCCTGAAATTTTCCAATTTTGCCGACTTAAATATTTGCACGTGAATGTAAAACGACAGATTTTGTATGTTTCTGTGTCTTCATTTTGTCGTCTTTTTGTCGGCAGAAAAAGCCAAACCTCAGCCTCCCATTGACATCGCCAAACTCCTGGAGACACTCTTCTCCCAGACGAGGCCGGGCACAGCGCCTCCTGCTGCTGCTACCGGTCAGTGCATTCAGGATTTCTCTATTCTGAGCAGCTTCTACAGATTTCCATGATTATTCTTGTGAAACAACTGAGCAGGTGACCGAAACCTGCAGCCTGGTTGTTTGAAATCTTTATAGAAAAACACTGGTTTGAAGTTGAAAAGTCAAAAAAATTCCGTCCAAATACTTCTCTTTGACCTCAATGGAAAACAAGAAGTCGTTCATTTTTCGTGATATTTTAAATGTAGAATAAAGTGGTTTAGATGAAATATCACCTTTTAATGACTGTGGGGAAGTTTAATATCCTATGATTCTGCCTGTTTTTAGAGTTTCTGGCTGTGATATTTGTTTGTAAAGAACATGCCTTTGGAACCCAATGACAGGTTTTGGGGTTCAGAGGATTAATTTAACTGAGTCCCTCAAAGGCTGATTTGTTTTGGATATTTGTACCATGTCTGTAATCAGTGGTTTTATTTAATTATATTTTGTCTTTTTCCTCCAGCTCAACATGCCAAAATTTCTTCCACATCGACCAAACCTCATACAACCTCCATGAGGGATTCCACCTCAAATGTTCCTCCATCGTCAAAGCCAGGACCATCCGTCTTCCCATCTCCTTCTAGTTTCAAACAAGCTGTTCCCAACAAGACTACATTCAACATTGCAGAGCTGTTCCCTCAGCCAAAATCTGCAGTGAACCCAAAGACTTTGTTTTCCTCTGAATCATGTCCACAGCCTAATCTTAATGTGGTTCAGGCTTCTGTTGCTGAGGGTCTTTCCCGTGTGGACTGTTTATGCAACCTCAGCTTCTTCTACTGCATCATTAGGATCAGAAGAACCTGCAGCAGAAAGTCAGACATTAGACAAAACAGTAGAAAACATGCTACAGTTCTACCAGTAGAGTCCAGCCTATCTACTGTAGAAGGACTAGAAACTAGAACTTCTGTTGATGAGGGGTCCAGTCAAACTTTCAATAGATGTCACAGTACATAGTCCCAGCTCAGGAACTGCAAACCAGCACCAAAGACTCAGGAATTGTTGACTTTGTACATGCTACCAGAGTAGAACCTTTAATAGAAACTATTACAGAATCACCAGCAGCTGTAGATTGTACTAGAAATTAGAACTTCTGTTCTGGAAAGTCCAGTAGAACCAAGAGTAGGTGCAAACTCAAGAGTGTCTATGAAAGAACCCTAAGAGAAACTGCAGTAGAATCACCAGTAGAGTCCAACCTTCCTTTGGTGGAAGAACCACAAACCTAGATCTCCTGTTGTAGAAGGATCAGTGCTCTTGCAATAGAAGCTACAGTAGATACAAGGTAGCTCAAGAAGCCAACCTGCAGATTCAGTACTAGTTGATGCCACGAAGAACAACTTTAAAAGAAACTACAATAGAATCACCAGTCGACTCCGCAGATCGCCAGGAAACGACAAAGTTGTAAGTCCTGACGTTGGAGTCGGTGACTATTATCAGAAGTGGAAGAGGAACTCAGACGTCTTGAAAGTGAAGTTCTGCAGGAAACATGTGACAACGCTTGAGAAAGAAGCCGATGATTTAGCAAAAGTGGAGAAGATAGAAGTGAAGACGCAGCAGAAGATGTTGCCATTTTTGAAACAGAGGCTGAATTGTCAACAGTGGATTTCTATCTCCCTGAAGCCACCGATGCAATAGAAGCAGAAACAGCTGAATGATGGAGGCCATGTTTGGTTCTGAGCAGGGACCAAACCGGTCGACTGAGCTCCCCTCCAACTGGGGTCACAGCCATGAAACTATAGTTCAGGAGGTGAGAGACAGAGTCGACAAATGTTTGGAAGCAATGTCTCTCGAATCTGTGACTTTGGCTGAAGTTGAGGCCCTCGTTAGGAATCTGGAGAGTGAGACTCTGACTGAAACCACAGGTTATCTGGAGAAAGAAGCTGAGAATTCTGCTGGAGACGGAAAAGATGGAAGTGAACACGACAAAGCAGATGTTGTTGCCATTTTTGAAACAAACAAGTGAATTGTCAACAATGGATTCTATCTCTGAAGTCACAGATGCAATAGAAGCCGAGGCAGCTATGTTGATGGAGACCATGTTTGGTTCTGAACGGGGACCAAAGCAGTCGACTGAAGCTTCTCTCCAGGAAGTGAGACCATGGGATGAAACAATGGGTCAGGAAGCAGATAAAGAGTCACTGAATGTTTTGGAAGCCATGTCTCTCGAGTCCGTGACTTTGGCGGAAGTTGAGGCCTCGTTGGGAACTCTAGGAAGTGAATCTCTGAGTGAAACCATGGGTTATCTGGAGAAAGAAGCTGAAATTCTTGCTAGGGAGGAAAAAATGGAAGTGAAGATGACAGCAGAGGATGCTGACCTTCTGGAAACAGAGGCTGAATTGTTAACAGAGAGTTCTATCTCTGAAGCCTCAGAGGCAATAGAAGCAGAGACGTTCTTGATGGAGGCCATGTTTGGTTCTGAGCAGGGACCAAAGCAGTCGACTGAAGCTTCCTTCCAGGAAGTGAGACCACAGGATGAAATGATGGGTCATGAATCAGATAAAGAGTCATTGACTGTTTTGGAAGCAATGTCTCTCGAGTCCGTGACTTTGGCGGAAGTTGAGGCCTCATTAGGAACTCTAGGTAGCGAATCTCTGAGTGAAACCACAGGTTATCTGGAGAAAGAAGCTGAAATTCTTGCTGAAGAGGAGAAGTTGGAAATAAAGGTGAGAGCAGAAGATGTTGCTATTTTAGAAACACAAACTGAATTGTCAACAGTGGATTCTATCTCTGAAGCCACAGATGCAATACAAGCTGAGACAGCCATGTTGATGGAGGCCATGTTTGGTTCTGAGCAGGGACCAAAGCAGTCGACTGAAGCTCCCCTCCAGGAAGTGGGACCACGGGATGAAACAATGGGTCATGAATCAGATAAAGAGTCATTGAATGTTTTAGAAGCCATGTCTCTTGAGTCCGTGACTTTGGCGGAAGTTGAGGCCTCGTTGGGAACACTGGGAAGCGAATCTCTGAGTGAAACCATGGGTTATCTGGAGAAAGAAGCTGAAATTCTTGCTGAAGAGGAAAAAATGGAAGTGATGATTACAGCAGATGATGTTGCAATTTTAGAGGATGAAAAAGAGGCTGAATTGTTCAGAGGGAATTCTATCTCTGAAGCCTCAGAGGCAATAGAAGCTGAGACAGCCATGTTGATGGAGGCCATGTTTGGTTCTGAGCAGGGACCAAAGCAGTGGACTGAAGCTCCTCTACAGGAAGTGAGACCACAAAATGAAATGATGGGTCATGAATCAGATAAAGAGTCACTGAATGTTTTGGAAGCCATGTCTCTCGAGTCTGTGACTTTGGCAGAAGTTGAGGCCTCGTTAGGAACACTTGGTAGCGAATCTCTGAGTGAAACCACAGGTTATCTGGAAAAAGAAGCTGAAATCCTTGCCGGAGAGGAGAAGATGAAAGTAAATGAGGGAACAGTATTTAAAGAGGTAACTGAGGCTCTAAACCTTGAACCTCTGTCTTTGCCTGAAGCTGAAACTGAAGATCTGCAGACAGATGCACTGATGGAAGAGCTGCTGTTTGCTGTTCCTCAGCACACAACGGGTGAAACTGGTCAACGAACCAGTCCAGAGGTTGTCACAGCGAACATTTTGGATGGTAAGTTTGACTTCGGTGAGTGGGGAAGAAATATTAGGAGAAGCAAGAAGGAGAAGATAGCAGATACAACTTACACTTTAAAGTCACTCCAATATTTTATGAAGTACATTTATTCACAATCTAGCCCCACGATCTAGAGGCCAGAGGCAGTTAGCTTAGCTTAGCATGAATACCAGAGTTTGAAACTATGCCTATATCAACCTGTTTGTCAGTGACTTATCTGTGCACAAGAAGAAATTTGTTCACCAAATTGTCTAGCATTTACCTCCATATAAGATGTCAAATTCTCTTTTTACATTTATGATTGTGTGCAGATTAAAGAACTGGAAATTTGTTCATTTGTGAGTTTTAGACCTCTTGCTAGGTGGTTGTTTGAACTTTGGAGAGCATCACCTCTGTCACCCTAAAATGCTCATTATGGTTTTCCACAAAAAAGGTCTTAAATTCTTGGACTAACATTTTTTGTTTAACTCTTACCATGGCAACAGTGTGCAATTCATAGTGATTCAACAATTATGTGCCCCTATAGACAAAAAAAAACAAAAACAAAACAAAAATTGTTTTTCTGTGTGTTTACACTTGTGTTTAAAGAGCCCATATTGTGCACATTTACAGGTTTTTAGTTTTAGTTTTGGGGTCTACTAGAATATGTTTACATGCTTTAATGTTAAAATCAAAGATGAGTGGTTCAAGGCAATTGGGAAATTTCACTTTTTACAGTTTTGGCTCTGATAAATTGTGAAATAGTTGGTTATTTTTATAAGAAAATAAAAATAAAACATGCTTTTCAAACCTCTAGACAGATTTGGGGTTCAGAGGGTTGAATAAAAACTTCAGAAGTGGTGACAGCTGTTGCAGACTTTCAACTTTCCTGTTTCTGGGTTTTTACAGCAGTTGCCGTGGATGCAGAGGCTGCAGAAACAGATAATAGTCCAGCTCCTCCTGTTCTGACAGAGGTGCAGCTGGAACAGGACGAGGAGGAAGCTACAGGGAAAGAAGAAGATGTGTCAATGCACACAGGTAACCACCACAGCCACATGCTGATTTAAAAATCAGACAATTAAATTCATATCAGACAGTTGTGCCACTGCCAGTTCTAGCAGTTATTATTGGCTTTTTTAGAACTAAAACAGTTTTCTTTTCTAGCTTCCTAACTTCCCTCCTGTTTTTCAGATTTGGATCCAGTTCAGAGACTCTTCTTGGAGAAGATCAGAGAATACAAAAATCTTCACAGGTAGGGATGGGAAAAAAAAAGGATTCCCATATCATCACTCTCCCACCTCTGTGCTTCACTGTCAGGACTATGCATCCACTCTGGTAGTCCTGGTCAGGGTCACACCAAACATGCTGGACTCCATCTGAGCCCAACTAATTTACCTTCATCTGACCAAAGAATGTTCTCCAACATTCATCGAGCTTCTTTTCATGTTCTTTAGCAAACTTTCATCAGGAAGTTGAGTTCTGAGCAGCAACCAGGCTTTGTTCTTGTCCTGCGTCCATAGAGGTTGATGTTCTGAAATGTCCTTCACGCTGTCTGAGCTTCACACTAACTCTGATTTCCATTGATAACCCTGATTGTTGAAGTCTGAAGCAGCTGCTGTCTGTTTTTCCACAGCTGGATTGTGAAAGTAGTTCACTGTCCATGGAATCATTTTAGGAGCTCTGATTAGTAGTACTATGGTTTCTTCTATACCTCCTGATTCATGCTGACACTGTGGTTCACTGATTTTAGTTGCTCACTGATCTTCATGGATCCTTTTCCATCTTTCTAAAGAATCACAGTGAGATTTTTCGTTTCCTTAGATAATTTTTTTCCATGTGGAGCCATGATGTGGACATAGATGGACACAGTCCATAGAAAGTTCTGCTGTTCACAGCTCATTTTAGAACCATGTTCAAGAAGTTTTGCAGATTGGAAGTCACAGGTGGACTCTGGATTCACTTGTGTTGCTTTGAGTTTCTACTATGGGGCCTAAATTATTCATATATTCTTTCTGTTTAATTTAGAAGTATTGCAGTTATTGATAGATGACACAGTTTTAAAATTCTGACCCTTAAGTGATTTAGCACAACAATCTGTCTCATGGTCCATCCACTTACATATAATATAGCTGTAGAAAGAAGAAGTAAAAGCTGCAATATGCCAACATCATTAGTAGAAAACTGACTGAAAATTGGACGGAAATTGATATTGACGGGCAGTTTGGAGGAGACTTCAACTGACTGACAGCCATTTTCTGTTTTAATCTTTCTTGTCTCTAAGGCTGAATGGTCGACTGTTGGAGGCGGAGCCAGATTACATAAAACACCTGTCAGAGGAAACAGCGAAGCTTCAGAGACTTTATGGAGGAGGAGACCTGACCAGCTTCCCTCAGTTCACCTTCACTGGTGCGAGAATGAGAGGGGAGAGTTCGCTAATAACTTTGCATTTTAAAAAACATATCCTGTGACTCTGGTATATGGTGTAATTTTGGCAAATTTTTGGGGTTCAGAACCAAATTTAGGCAAACCTAATCCACAATGAATCTGACTAATTAACTCACTTTTAAATCAGTGCAGTTTTTTCAGCAGGAATGCTGATAGAAACCAGTTTATTGACATTACACTCACATAAGGCTTCATCTGTCGTGCTTTGCTAGTACTTTGTCTGATAATCCAGTTCTATGTGGAGCTTCTGAACTGTATTTTTATCTCATGATGTTGCAGCTCAGTAGCAACACAAATGATTAACATGTTTGTGCTGTTTTATCTCTAGATCCTGAATTGGACCAAGACTCCAAATGATCCACGGATGCTCTTCATGCTCCTCCTTTTTGCTGACTTTTGTCCGACCTCCTCCTCCGCTACCTCCTTGTTTCAGATGTAGCATGTGTCGATGAAGAGGAGGAACATATAAAGGGATGCTTGTGTTTATTCCTGGCTGCTGGTTTGTACTGTGCAATAATGAATTCTGTTTTATTAAAGATCCTATATTTTACCATTTTCAGCACATTAATGAGAAATGTTTCCAGAATGTGTCTTTCAATGTTTTAGCCCAAAATACTACTTTAATTCAGTAGTTCCTTATATTGTAACTCCTAGTTTTAGTTCTAAAAGGTAGCTTTAAATGTAGCTGAGCTGCTGCTGACCCCGCCTCCTTCAGGAAGAAAACTCTCTGCATCTGTGATTGACAGCACGGAGAAAAGCAGTTGACCTAGGAGGGCACAGGCAAAGATTTCAGGGGGAATGCATATATAATTTTTAAACTGACAGCTAGTCTTTTATGCCATTTTGGACAAAGTTTGGGTCATTAAGGACAAGTTTATGTCATGTTTTTGAGTGATTCTGGACAAGTTGTTTTCATTTTGGGCAAATTTTATGGTCTTTTACACCAGGTTTGTGTTGTTTTGGATACATTTCAAATAATTGGTTATTAGTTATGAGTAAATTTTTCTCAGTTAAATGTAGCTTGAAAAGGTTATGTACATCTAAATTTTCAAAATAATTTTGTTGTTAGAGGGTCTATAATGAATTGTCTATTAATAGCTTTATATTGTGGCTTTCTCAGAAATCCTAGTAAACGAAGTAGCCACAGGGTAACGTACTAAAGATATGTCATGTCATGACAGTCATGTTTGTGCAACATATATGGCCTGTTCCCACACTAATACATATAGTAGCTTAGAAAGGGTGGAATACAAAAAACACGAACACCACCAACATCTTAGTTCCTCAGATGCTGGCAGTGCATGAAGATTCTTGTGTTTACTCTTACAGCAGAGCATTTGGTGAATTTGTTTGTAGTTCAGACATTTTAGAGTTTTCAAGACAATCTGGACAATGTTTGGACAAATTTTGAATAATTTTCGACTAATGTTTAGGTAATTTCGTGCATGTTTCAGTACATGAAGACTCAGCAGGGAGTTTTCAAGTAATTTTAGACTAATTTGTAATTCATTTTAGACAATTTGGACAAGTATTTGTCATTTTGGACTAGTTTTGAGTCATTTTAAACGTATTTTAAATAACTTTAGACTTAAATTGAGTCAATTGGGCAATTCTCAAATAATTTTGTTCAAATTTTAACACATGAAGACTCTTGTGTTCACTCTTACAGCAGGACATTTGGTGAGTTTTACTCACAGCTCAGACATTTTAGAGTTTCCAAGTCAGTCTGGACAATCTTTTGGATACATGCTGAGTCATTCTGGACAGGTTTGGACACATTAAGAATAATTTAAGAGTAATTTGTAACTCATTTTGGACAATTTGGACAGGTTTTGTTGTTTTGGACTAAGTCTGAGTCAGTGTGGACTAATTGTAAATCATTTTAGACCCGTTGTAATTATTGTTTGATAAGCTTTGAGTCATTTTGTTTAATTTTAGTTCATGAAGCAGTGAGGGGGAGGAGCTATACAGAACTGGATGGCTATTGGCTCTTCAGTCGGAAACGAAATAAAACTCTGAAGCTGGGAGGATAACTAGTTGAGGAAAAGCTCATCACAAACATTTTAAAGCTTCTAAAACACAATAAAAGTGGATTTTCACCACATGGGACCTGTGAAGCAGCACCTTAAAAAGAGCAAATCTGTTTTTTCTGATGTTCACTTCATGTGTGAGCTCCATTACAGCGTCGCACAGCAGTTAATGCCTCATTGAACAGCAGGTGGAGCTGTCAGCAGAGCATCTCTTTATTCGGCTTTATTATCTCCAGTCTGCCTCCTTCATTCTCTGGTTTCTGCCTCTGCTACCTGCAGCTGCGAATTATATTTGTCTGAACATTCAGTTTCTCTGCATCACTGCTGGCTGTGTGCTGCGGTGACAGATTCAGTCTTTGCCAAATCAAATCCCCCCTCAGTCACGACTCTGTCACAGAGAGGGAGTGAGTCACAAACACAGAAACACACATTCATGCACCAGAACATCAGCACAGCACCAAAATACACTCAGAAAGATACAAAAATTAGGATTTTTTTTCTTTTTAGCATAAATGTTAATCACATCTCAGTGATAAAGTAATGTAAAATATTATTTAGAAAACAAAAAGAAACAACAGCAGGAAAGTACAAATGTCTTGTTTTTTCCCATTTACAATTTATTTTACTCACATCTGAAAGCTAAATTAAGATGAAATGCTATATAATGTTTTGGCTGCGTAATTTGGAGAAACCTACAAGCACTGAAAATGCACAAATTTGTATTTTTTTTCCGTTGTCATTTATTTTGGTCACATGTGAGCAATAGTTGAATTTTAAATTATTTGGCTTTTTAAAGTGAAGAAACAGACACATTTTTATCACTAAAATACATCCCCAAAATACAAAAAAAAAACCCTCCCAACAAACAGTTTTATTTCTGTCTGGGATGACGTATACATAGCACAAGA